>NW_008670143.1:0-13491 GCF_000695815.1 Acanthisitta chloris | reverse complement strand
GGTTTGCTTTTCAAACCAGCACACTTTGACAGCTTTTTGTGTGGCAAAGGCCGGGTTGGTTGCATCAAATACTAAGCCACAGGATGTCTCCGGACATGGAAATCCTCTGGCTGCCGGGATAATGAGGCACCATTGTCCCCCAAGATTCCACCCAAATTCCCCAGCTGTCGAGATAACGAGGCACCATTGTCCACCAAAACCCTCCAGGTGCCCGAATTCTCTGGCCACACCTGAATCACAACTTTCTCAGGATACTTGCGAGGCACAGCAACTCAAGGGGAGCTGACCAACCAGCGCCCTGGCAGAGCCCTATAAAAAAGGACCAACGGCCAGAGTGTGTGTGCACCTACCACTGAAGAAAAGACGATCATCAGAACGCTGCTGGATCTATAGTGGTGACTCTCTCTCTGCTTCGGCTTCTCAACTATTGCTTACTTCCCCCTTTCCTGTTTTGCCTATAGCCCTTTTCCTCACCACACACACACTTGGTGTGACCAATAGTAAAATCTCCCTCACTAATGGTATTTGACCTCGCTTATGTCTTAATTCACATCGGGGAAATTGATCAAAGCTTCCCGTGTCTTGTCAGACTGGGACATAAGTAACAAAAAGTTTCAGTGTTGGCATCACACCTACCATTTTTTTATGCATAATGTCACTCTTTACTGCCAGGGAAAAGTGGAGGAATTAAATTTATTTTATTTGTAGAACAGGTTAGGCAGAAAGGTTTCGTATTATTATTTCTTAGCTTGCAGACTAAAGCATGTACTGTATGTTGGAAGAAAATTCATCTTCCTTTTTTCCACTGTGATTTGTGTCATAATAAACTTTTAGTTTCTTGTCTAAATTCTTTCCTTCTCTGTAATTTTCTCCGGTGACTCTTGGACACTGAAGTGCCACTAGCTGCAAAATTACAGGTAGGAGTAGTTTGAACTCTAGTCATTCACAAGAAATTCATAATCCTGACATCTCACAAATATTGTATTTGCTGTGAGATGAAAGGAATTTATTCTCTGCTTTAATCATGTCCTATTCATTTCTATAAACTAGGGCTTTTTATTCAAGCAACTCTCCATTTCTTTCTTGCTCACTCCAGGACTGCCAAAATTTCAAATGACTCATACCAAACTGAACACTTTTTTGAAGCAGAATATGATCACTGCAGGAGTAAGGGAATGAAAATACAGAAAGGCAGTGAAAGGAACCTTTGGATTAGAAAATTTAGTAATGTTTATAGACAAAACATATGAAGGGTCTAGTACAGTTCTCCTTAAAAATGGATCACAGCTTTGTTGTAAGGCATAGCCTTCTCTCCTCTCTCTCTCCCGAGGACCAGCCTGGGTGAATCTCACCATGCTCAGCTGAATGATATTTGCTGTCAAATCATAGAATAGTTTGGGTTGGAAGGGATCATTAAAAGTTACCTAGTTCATCCTGACCAGGGAGTTTCCATTTAGTATGAAAATATAGTTTTTCTTATCAGCTTTCTGATTTTATGTTTCTGTTTGTACATCTGATCTTTGTGGCTTTATGTTTCTTTTTGTATTTCTGACCTTTGTGAGATCACTGCCCTTGCTGTTTCAGTTTGCAAAGGCAGGGAAATGCACATGGAAATAAAACATGAGCGATGCTGCAGCCAGTTCTGGGCAAAAAGTTAGAAAAGCTGAGTTTTCCAGGAATAATGCCACTTTCTTTGTTACAAACTAACACTACTACACAAAGATTTTCCTAAGATTATGAAAGAGTAAAATGAAAGATATAATTTCTTTTATCAACTGTATTGATTATATAATTTACCTTTATCGTATTCTCAGTCTTCTCTCTAAACCAACCAGCTCTTTTGGTTCATTTTGGGTCACTTCTGTGTTTACTCTAACTTTTGTTCAACAGGGTGACCAGAGAGTTCATGCAGGTCAGAGCCTGTCTCCTTGCAGGTCAGGCTTTGTACCCCTCCCCGGCCCTGGGCAGCACCTCAGCACGGGGCAAGGAGCCTTCAGGAACAAAGTCTTGTGGGAGTCCTCTCACTGCCTTCCTGGTCTCTGCGCCGCCAGCAGCCTCTACAGCTCTGCCTTCAGGCAACTGAGCACCACGGTCTGCCCCTTCCACTACTGCTCTGCTCTTACATGACTCAGAAAATAAGAGTTTTTCCATAACCTGAGAGTGTTTTCAGGGAACACAAAATATTTCTTATCATATGTGGAATTTTTTGTGTTGGCAAAGCAATGCCATCTTCCTCTTTGGGTAACTGTATTTGGGTCCCCAAGTTTTCCAGAATCTTGTCACACCCTGGGTGGCCAAGTGGCCAGATATTTTTCACAATGCAGTTTAATTTTATGTCCCAACTTCTTGTTCTGATAATTCATCAAAGTAGTCTACTGCCTTCCTTGCCAAACATTTACTCTTTGCTCCTGCAACACTCGCTTTCTTTTGTAAAACAAATGCTAGGGTGGAATTTTGCATCTCACTTCATGACTACTAGATTTTCTTAACATCTTCTGAGAAAAGTTATCAAAGACTTTCCAAGATTTCCTTTAAAATTTATATTAAATGGATCTGCATAATCCACAGCTTCATTGAGATCTTCAAGATTTTTTTAGGAAGTTACAAATGGCATGCTTTGCTGTTACTGGATCAGTCATGCCTAGCATTAAGCAGATTTTATAACTCACTAACTTACATTTCACCCTTTCCTTTTCATGTGGCTGAGATTGCCCTGATTTTAAAGTGAAATACATGCCATGTTCCATTGATTTGGTATAGCAAAATAGTCTGTTTTTTTGCATGATTTTGTTAACAGCTATCAGTCTTGATTGATGCCATCTGCTCTAGAAGGTTTGTTACTTTAGCATGTCAATCCTGCAGTTTCTCTTCTGATACCTCAGTGTTTGACAGGCATCCATTTTAGCAATTAAATAAAATATGTAGAGAGTGACTGTATTTTCAATCAGTAAAGACTGATGGAAGGCTATAATGTAGTCTCTGTAATTGTATCTTGTCTTCTTTAACTGCCCCTTTGATCCAGTGAATCCACTCATTCCCTTTCAGATATTTAAATTTCTCATTTGTTTGTAGAAATATGTCTCTTTGCAGTTGAAATTTCCTCTCAGTCCTCCTGTTTCCCATCTTTCCTTTTCCCTTACCAGTTTATGTTCCTTTCTTTTGGGTCGGCTGGGGCTAGATTTCCTTTTCCTGAAGGTTACCTGTTTGGTTCATCATACTGTGTTTGTTTTTTCTTGCCTTCCTGCTTCCTTTTTGGTTTCGGGGTATGCATACCTTCTGTGATGCAATTATGGTATGTCTAAGTAGTTCCATGTTGAGGGTAAAGATCGTAATGCCTTCATTCACTGTGCCTTTTTCCAACCCTCTTCTCCCTCCAAATCCAAGCAATTTAAAGGATCATATTTGAATTGCAGTGCAGTTTAAGTGTTATCTTGTTACCGGATTTCTAGCTCCACCCTAGGAGGTTTTATATGTTTTGTGTTTCTTGTGTTTCACCAGGGTGGGGGGATATTTGCATTAGCTTCTTGCTTTAGGGCTGGCCCAGATCCAAGTCCCGACTCTTCAAGAAACTTCATGAAACGCAGTTGTGACATAAGCAAGTAGCAAATGCAATTTCAAATAAAGGTCCTGCCAAGGCACTTTGAAGGGAAATGGCATATTCAGATTGGTCAGACCATTTGGTGCTGGAGCATGCTTTGGTAAGTTCAAGGACACTATTGGGCATTTGGAAAAAGAAGCTAGATGGGTTATCAGACCATATCAGTCTCTCTCCAGAAAGAGAGGAGTTGCCTTGCCTTTTTTTTTACACCATGATCCTGTTAGCCATATTTGCTACACAAGAAACTGGGAAAAGGGTAAGAAAAATCCTGGTTTAAGACCAAGAGACACACATGCTTTGTTTTAGCATTTCCCTGCCATGGTAGGACAAACTGCTTTAATCAGTTTCAAAAACCATGCACAGCTCTGGAACCTAGAGGAAAAATTGAGGCATTTAAAGGAAAATGCTCAGAGCACTGAGAAGGGAGGAAAACAAGAGGATCAGGGAAGAAAGAAGTGACATTTTGCCTTCTGCTCACACACTGAAAGGAAGAGTATGATCTGTACAGAAAGTAAAAAGAAGGAAAAACTAGGAAAAGGTCAGGCAAGGCTCTGCATACAAACAAATGCCATGAATGACACCAAATCACTGGACCAAATGCAAACAAGATGCAACCAAATGCACACAGGTCCAGCTTAGAATGGGGGACCTGGGAGTGTTTCAAATCTGGATGCCTCATCCTGTCTCATCCCAGTTCTGCTTTGGGCAAGAACCTGCTTCCCTTCCCTGTGAGCCAGCATGGCAGCCAGGTGGGAGCTCTGCACCCTTCAAGCCACATCCCCAGTTTGGATGTCTCAGGAGCACAGCAGGCATGAGTGCCACTGCACACAGCAGAGGTCACATCAGAAAGTGCGTCATCAATTTGAGCATGGTGGTATGGGGCCTATTTGGCTGTGGCTAACTGAAGTCAATGCGAAAAGTGTCCTTCCTGGCCTAAGTGCAGGACTGACACCTCTGTGGGAGAGGAAGAAGCAATCTCCAGTTTTATATTAAGTTCTCTGTGGCCGTGGCAGTAAGGCAACATTACATTCATTTGACTACAGCTTTAAAAGAAGCAGTGCAAAAGAGAATAACAGCATCAACATACTTTTTAGAGTACAGAAAATGAAAAAAAATTTTTATTTGAAACTGACCCTTGGCAGCCTGTTTAAAAGAGCTTGAAACTAACTGAACTACACAAGAGGAAAAAAAAAAGGAAAGAAAAACATGCCCACAAGGGCTGAAAAATCACTTCAGTAATAGATGGCTTTTAACTTTACATCAGAAAATGTTTGGCAGGCATAATTTTAAAGTGTTAGGGAAATGTGTGTGATAACTGCATGGGTGAAAGAGCAAATGTAGTCCACAGTGAGATTTATCAAATGTTCACATAAGCAATCAGAATCCGGCAGGGCCAGCCGCCCATGGAGAGGGGCAAAGAGGATCACAGCTCTAAACTTTGAAAATTTAATGAAGCCCACTGATTTCTCACAGGAAATTTGTCTTTGAGCATGTTCATGTGTCATGGGAATGCTAGTGAGCAGAAGGCTCTGACAAAATGCCAGCTGTAAGGCATAAGGGAAACAAAACACTCCAAGCCCCACCAAAGGCCAAACCACCCTTTTCCTCTTTTAAAGCTGCTAAGATTCTTGATGTCCCATAACCCATGAGCATCTTTATATGTTATCCTTAATCACACTAGCAAGCCTATTGACCTGATTGGGGTTATGAGGAGAGTCTTCCAGGACTGGCCCCTTTTCAAAGAAACCAGAGGAGCACTGGCTTGCACAGGAATATGTGCAAAGGCTTAAGCTCACCAGTGAAAGGAGCAGGCAGTGCCGTCTGGGGAATTCGTGAGAGCAGTAGCTGACTATCTGCTTACAAAAGGAAAGAGGGACATCAAGGCAAGAAAAAAGCTATGAGGCTAGGGGGATAAAAAGCAAGACAAAAAAACCCACTAAAAGCAGTTTAAACAAGAATGTAGTTATCCTTAGTTTTATGGTACAAATATCTGAGCAGCTTGCTTTTGCTATTCTGCTGGAGTAACATCCAGCAGCTCCACCAAAGGAAGCATATTCTTCCAGCAACTTTTGTGGCACAAGGAGTTTAAAAAAGAAGGTTTTATAGTTCAGACACCTCAAAGATCTTCTCTCCCAGTGAGGAGATGACACATGATCATTTTGCAGCGAACAATGACATTTGGGAAGGTGTTTGCTTGTGAGATCCCTTGAAGTGTGGGGCCATGACAGCAGCAGACACCCAGCTGGAGTGCTGCAGGCTCCTGTGTGCCAGGAACAATGAGGCACCAAATGATACACCCAGGCAGTAAGGTGCCCCAAACCTGACACAGGGTTTTGGAGAGCGATAGAGGTGCTAGAAATAAATATGTAACTGTCAGACCTTGCTGAAAACATCAGAGGAGGGAAAGGAGATGGGCGAGTTTTATGTTCCTTATAAGAATCTTGACAGGTTGTAGATAATTAGTTTGTTTAGACTGGAGACAAGCCAGCAATACCTTAGCTTTGATTCCACATGTGGGAAGTATGAGTAGGAATAAGGGGTACCCAGTGTCTCCTGGGAACAGGCTATCCCCTACATGTAAAAAGTCAGAATCTGATCCAGTTTTTCACTTTCATTGGGACTGTGCTGACTTTCCAAATCCCCAAGGACACATGAAAGTCATGTGTCTGTTTGGCCCAAATTGTAACTCATACTTTCCATATGAACTTCACCATAAAATAACAACGAGAAATTACTTAATTGAATTTGTTTGGAATCTAATATCAGAGGAGTGTAACAAATGGAAAACAGTCAAGCGCCATACAATCAAACAGCTATGGAGAAGTTACAAATTTCAACACACATGCAGCTGCCTTGTGGAAAAACAATCAAAACTACTACATTTAATATGGCTGTGCATCTAGAATAATTTCCATCCAGATGTGGAGAAACAACCTATTTTGTTCGTAATTTCCCCATACCATTTTCTCAAACTAAAAAGGAAACTCTGGACCTCTGCGGCCGAATGATTAGCCCAAGGTCATAGGGCAGGAGAACTGGAAGCAGAACTTGGGAGTCTCAGTGATGTACTTTAACCACAAGACCATCCTTCAGTCTCTTTCATGCTGATGACTTTGGAACTAGCTTTAAAAGACCCAGTGAGACGCAATGATGGGAGTGATAGATAGCTACACTAGATAGCCAGAGGCAACAAAAATGATTAGAGACATGTGGGGGGATTTCTAAACAAAAAGATTAAGACCAAAACTATTTCATTTAGAAAGGAAAACAGTAAAAGATGATAGAATTGAGTATATAAAATAATGAATGGTGTGAAGGAGAAATCAGATGCCCTTCATAAAACAAGAGGGCACCTAATGGAATTTAAACAGGCATTAGCTTATAACTGGATAAGGATATCACTCTCCGGTTTATCTCTCAGCAACCTGTGGAACTCTCGGTTGCAGGACATTGACGTAAATATTTCAAAAAGATTAAGACAAAAAGGAAAGATTGCATGCAGCTAGTAATAAATACAGATTTTTGAGCTAAAGTAAATACTTCTTCATGGCTAGAGTCTCCCCCTGAAAGAATCACCTCTTTTCCTGAGAAAGAGCTAACTTTTCTATTTCTGATTGGGTCTCACCTGCCTGTGTGCAGAAGGCCCAGCAAAAAACTGCAACAGCATTCTCATATGTTTCCAAAACAGGAACACTCCTGACTACACATTTTTCAGGAAACCTCTTTCTTAGAACATCAACATCCTTAGAAGTTCAGTTTTCCGCTAATAGCAAAAATCATGTCCTCATTTTGCATCCAGGTATCCCAAGCTGTCTTTGGACCACAGAGGCCACTGTTAGGAAAAGCTGAAGGAAACGGTAGGTCGCACTGTCTAGTTCTGTACCCCTCAGCTCACATCTGTAGCCACCTTGAGCTCCACAGCTTCTTGCCTTCCCTTTTCCTCTTTCTCCAGAGCCAAGCTGCAGATCCATGTAAGATTCCACCCGGATCTCATCAGTTATCATCTCTAGGATGTCTACGGTAAACTCATTGGCCTTTTGCTTGTCTACACAGAACGAAGCCCTCACTGCCCAGCTCTCTCCCTTCTGACTCTCTTTGAATCCCTCCACTGGACTTTCACCAGTCTCCAAGGCTCCCCCTAACTTCCCTCCATCTGTGAGCTACCTTTGATAATCAGGGTGCAAATTGCCCTGTGACAATCTAGTCAGCCCTTTTCTCATTTTCTCCTGTAATGGTCTTCATTCCTTTACCTACAGCCACCAGTTGGCATAGCTGCCTTGACATCACCATAGGCCCCCTGCCATACAGATATTAAGCCCCTTTCCTGCCATATCACTTAGAGCAGAACCGGCTGCTATAAATAAACGGTGTCAAGTTTGCCTGGTACTGGCAAGCCAGGAATGTCTGTTTACCTTGCGTGAGTGGTCCTTAGCACACCGATTGTGTTTAGAAAAGCTTTGGTGTAATGGGTACGTAGTGGGCTACAGAAATGATAATGATCTCTGAATTACTCAGCACTGGTCCCCCATTCAGAATGGATGGACCATCAATCTCTCTTAGGGCAACTTAACTAAACCTCTGTGTGAGTCTTGGCTTATTTAGAAAGCAGTACATCTTGGGAAGAGGCATCGGTATTTTACCTAGAGACACCCATTGCATTCCTTCTCCGGGATCCTGGCGACCAGGGCACTCCTCCCTTGGCAGCTCTGTGATCATGCTGATGGCCCTGTACTCCCCTTGTGAGCTGTGATACGCACCTCTTCCATCTAATGCCACTCTCAAGTTCAGTTCACAGGCAGGAAAAAGCTGTTTTAAGGCAAAGTGCTCTTATGAAATAAACTTTGAGCTACTTTAGCAGCCCCCGGACACTTTGGTTTCCAACAGTTATTTATATGTTCTCAACATCTGCTATTCCTCTTCTCTCTTTCCCCTGCTCTCCCGGCAACACTGATAGCAGGAGCTATTATTAATTACTTGTTGATTACCTGCAGTGCTCTGCTGCAGCAGGAGAGATGGTCCTACCCCACCAGGATTTCTAAGCTGGGCATACAAGCAAACTAGCGTGTAGAAAGTTGTCTGCATGACTGGATGATAGAGAAGATGTTTTTAAGTTAATATTTGTAAGAAGGTGAGGAAAAGACAAAAGGGCTCTTTGCTCATGTTTCTTTATAAAATCTCTCCTTCTTATAGAGTGAAAGTGAATGCCACTAAATAAAGCAGAGGAAACTGCAAGGACTAAGTGTCAAACGAGGAAAAAAATGAAGAACTATAGAAAGAGAAATAGTCTTGCAGCTCGAACTGAGAAGAAATTAAGGAGACTATCTAAAGAGCAAATCAGAAATTCCTCCCACTGACAAAACTTACACAAAATTTTCACTGATCATAAAAGCAGATACTTAGGATTATTTTTCTGCGGAAAAATTCAGGGTTTTTTTTTTAATTTTTCTGTCATATGGTCTTTTCCAAATTTCTATCTGATGAACATTCAAAATAAGCAGTGGTTTTCAGGTATGGAAATTTCTTTTACTGATTTGTTTATATATATATTAAAAAATGTGTTTTCTTTTAAAAAGCTAAACCTTTTCTCCACTGACAGACATGCTGATGAAAAAACTTAGTCAACCATAGCCTATTGGAACTGTGCAAGTAAGATCACTGAGGTACTGGCAGTGCTTTTCTTGTAAATATTCTCCAAGTACCTCAGGTTTTAAAGATGTGCACTAAGCAGAGTATTACCAAATTCAAGGTTTCACTTTCTATGCTGAATCTTCTAGATAATATATCAGAAAGTATTCTTGATGTCTACTGCCTAAATAGGCTGAGTTTATATGCACATTTATTGCCATTTAGCTCAAACAGCTACTTTTCTCTGGGATTCACTACCTGTGTGTATTTACAGGGAATAGTCATATTACATTCCACACTATACTTCACCAGTGAGGACATTTGAGCCCCTTCTAGTCTCCTTTCACAAGATAGGCACTCCATTCCCCAATCATCCTTCTAGCTGTGGTTCCAGCTTAAGCCCACCTTTCTCCAAGATGAGTGCTCGGAGATGTACATTGTGCGCTAGATCAAGTTTCACCTGCGCCTTATGTAGAAGCATTAACGCTTCCTCATGTCTGCTGGAGATACCTCACTAAGCCAACCAACCCCCCCATCATTTCTGCCTGACCAAATCACAATGTGGCTTCACAGTTCTTCCATGAGAACTAATGAGGTGAGGTCTGGCAAAACCTACTACAGCAGTAGGAGTCAGTTTTGTTCACACACCAGCTGCCTGTTTGATAAGAGGCAACCACAATCAGAGTCTAGAGTACGGTGCGACCACCTGAGCCTACATGCTACCAGTTACAGCCCTGCATGTTAGCTGTCCTGCATATCATCCTGAATTACACCAATAAAAATAAAGGAAAACCCACAGATGCCTATACTGAACCTGAGGTCTGAAGCAGAACTGAGTCATAAATGCTGACTGAGGAGGAACAACCACAAACATAAAGGTCTCATTTGAGAATGAGAAGCAGAAAGAACTATTAACCTAGGTAAGACAGAACTCATTTCCCTATCACCTTGCAGCAACCCTAGTGTGCAGTGCTCTTTTTTGTTAGTTTGCTGGGGGTTTTTTTAAAGGCTGTTCCTTATTCAAGAGTGCACTGGGCAAGGAAGACCAGTTGAGTAAAAGTCACTATATAATTTGTCAGGATTAGTTGTCCTTTGGCCCAACAAGCACTCCTAAGCTTTGTATCCCTCACCCTTAGACTTCAGCTATATACAAGTGACCTGCAAAGCCACATGTGCACTAACCTGCCAACCACATCAAAACCGTAACTTCCATCGCCAGTAGGAGTAAGCAGCCAGATGAGGAGCTATCAGGAAAAGGTTATCAGGTGAGCCATTCATTTCATAACCATGGGCTTACAACAACTAAACATTCTACAGCATCAGCTTTGGATCAGTTGGATATGCGATGTTGTTTATTTGATTTCTGGATTAAAAGCATGATTAAAATACACATTAGAGAACCCAAGATTATTAAAGTTACAACATACATCATCAATATGGAATGTGCTAATGGCTTTCACATACATTAAGATTCTTTGGAAGGTGTTATCAACTAGGAAGATAGTAGTTACTCCCTTCTACCATCTGTAGACGTTCTCTAAACACGTATATTCAACTTAAATTTACCAGAGAAGTAAAGAAAGAAGAGATACCTCTGCCTGCATGAGTGGTAAATGTGGACAAAATAAAAATGAAGATGTGCATTTTATATTTGTCTCCTTCTAACATCAAACTTCTCTCTTAAAAATTTTTTTTAAATCGTATTCTGTGGAAAGTGGGACAACAGAAATCTGTATTTTAGCATAGAAAGGCTAATTAATTCTTTGTGAATCAACACAGAAGTCAATGGCACTACACCAGAGATGAATTTTACCCAGGCTGCAAAAATAAAACACAATCACGACACAGAGCAACAGAAAAGATTCCATTTAGACGAAGAATTATGTTTCTGTCAGAAAAAACTCAAAACAACAACTAACTAAATTTGTTTCCTGGAAAGAGATCCAACTTGGCTCCACTGCAACAGTGTAAAAGGATCCAAAATAAGTAACAGCAGGCATTCTAAAATTTGCTTCTGATCAACATTATTTTTCCTCTGGTACCAGAGAAGAGTTGAACACATATTGCAAGTGAGGCATAGTAGTTCACTGCATGGAACATCAGAAAGGGGGCTAAAGCCCTGGCATTTAAAACTCTGCTTGGGCAGGGTGTCAGGACATGTTCTTAAACAAGCTACATGCACTCTGTGGGGCTAATTCCCACCTAAATGCTTTCTAATTCACACATATAAACTCAAATTGGAGGAGGGGAGGGGACAGAATAATCTTAATTACACCCATGTTCTATGTCTGTTTCCCCACACATTAAGATTTGAGGTCAGACCCTCACTGCAGGGGTGCTAGCAACAGTGAGGGGCAATCAGCTCCCTGAAATACCAGCATTTCACGAAATCCAGCCGATGACTAGTTACACGAAAGCAGGAACTTTATATTAAGCTTTAGTAGTGGCAGTTTGTATATATCAGCACACATTAATAAAAGAAGAGTAAAGCAACATAATCACAATCTGTGCATCTGTGTCTGTTTTACGGTATCCCGAAAACATTTCTAAAGTAGTTGGAATACAGAAAGCAGAAATTATCATTCTTTCCCAGCTGGGCTCATGCGAAATGCTATCTGACTGTGACTGGCAGATTTGGTATTTTGTTAATTGTGAGAGACCCCGCTTTGAATAATGTACAAACATTTGTTATGATCAGTGAATATTTTCTTTCACATCGCATTTTCTCCATACATAAACTTATCATAATCCAATAAAGAGCCTATGTGAGCAAATCTTCTACATGCAGCCTTTCCTCTATACTGGGGAAAGCCTGGCTTTTTTTGTACACAACGTTCATGTAATTTTTCATTTCTGCCTGAGTGAGATCCGCAATGAATGGAAGTCTTCCTCATGCAAAAACATTTGTTCTCAGGGTGTTCCAACATAAAACTGAATGTTTCATTCAGAGACATCTAGTAAGAAGCACTTCGCAGAAACCACTAACAAAAGCTGCACTAGACATGAGGAAATCGTTCATTTAAAAAAAAAAAACCAAAACCCAAGTAGGGAACTATGCTGATGTGACAAATGAAATAGTAACAGGGGAAAAAAATATAATCAAAAACCAACAGTCCTAAAGTTTCACAGTAATTCGTCTTTCAAAAATTAGATGTACACCAAATATTACCCCCAAAATCTTGCATCTAATTCAGTCATGTTCAAAATGAAATTTACATGAAGTCAGTGTTTGTAAGGGACTGAGCAATACCTAAGGTCCAAATCTGACTTAAATCCAGAAGAATTCCACTGAAATCAACGGCTACAGCAGTGTAAATCAGCAAGAGATCTAAATCTGTCCTAGCTGATTCCAGATCTATCTTTTATTTGCTATATGGCTTCAGGCAAGTCAGTGACCTTCTTTTTATTTCTCAGTTTCTCCATCCGTAAAATGGTGATAATATTGCTTGTAATACATGAAGACTGGGGGGACACTAGTTAGTTCTCTAACACGATCTGGATATGAAAATTCCTGGGGATCAAACATTTTTAGTTGTCTCCATCACCTTTATTGACTCTTTGTAATCTTAATACTTGGCTTTTTCCTTGCTTGCATATTTCTCTTTTATGAACCACAAGCCATAGCCTGGAATCCTTATTCAACTTTCACATTGTTTCCTTTCATTGTAGGATTCACATGAGAAAACCAAGTACGAAATTTGGAACTTGGCCCCAAAAACAACAAACTGTGAGGATATTTCAAACAAAACTCATAAATCACTGCATGAAATGAATCCCATTTACATTCGCTTTTTAAGAGTGCAGTTTATTAACTGACCCACTGATGCCCAAACAACAAGGGCGCAAACAAAAAAGTCGCAAATCTTTCTTCACCCTTATTTGAATAATGTACGCTGCGCTGGCATTTGAAGGAACTGTCGATTTTTTTTTTTCAAACAGTGAAAGCGGGTAAAAATAAATAATAAAGAATAACCCAACCTGAAAACACCCCTAACGTCTGACAGCTCTGAGAGGGACCTCTAGCGTGTGCTAGAACATTTTGTGTTGTGCTTCGGGCGCAATTAATACACCAAAATCACCGCAGTCATTTTGAATAGACCCGCGGGCCGAGCATCCTCCCGCGGGCTCTGCCGAGCCCAACCGCAACTATTAAACTGACACTTTGGTGCTGGGTTTGGTTTTTTTTTTCCCCTTGGTCTCGGCGTACGCAAGGATCCAACTTCCCCCGGTCATTCCGGAGTTTCCGCGCTCCGCACGCCCACAGCGCC
>NW_008670142.1:0-9382 GCF_000695815.1 Acanthisitta chloris | reverse complement strand
ATACCTGTCTCTCAAACCGAGACAAACTCCATGCCCGAAGACAGCGTTTGTTAAGAACATTTCATTTTCTGTAGTTAATGTATGTAAAGTAAAGCTGACTCTGTTGAAAAGGTGGCTGCTCCTCCAATATGTTCTGTATTTTATCTCTGATCACCTCTGGAGATTTTGATCAGAGCTTCAAATAAAAAATGAGTTTACAAATTATCTCAAACTGACTCTAATAATCTGAAATTTGGAAAACGCAAGTTAATCATTGACTCAGCGCCAACAGTTTCTTAAATGCCGAGAAAGAGAGTCTAACTCTTTCCATTTTACTAAACATGGTCCAATATTACCAACACAGAACATGACCTACCTACATGTATGTTCAGATGACAAGTTTCTATAAAAAGTTCAAATGGCATGTTTTCAAATCTGTGATTTAGTATACTTTAATCTCTACACTTCCCTATATACAGACTGGCTGTTTTTTAATTTCCCTCATTTCTCCTCTCATAATATCAAAACTCCCTTTGTTTTCTGGGACCTGTCAGCTCTTTCTGCACCATCATTAGGATGACCTTCATCTTAGTAGCACAAATGTGCTAACATGAGATACTTGCTGAGAGCTACTGCTTGGATTAACCAGTCAAATACATTGTGACTTAAAATTCTTTTCCTCAGCAATATTTCAGAGCTGTTCCCTTGAAATCAAACTTTATTATAGGCTGTAGGGATTTGGAACTAGCCATAGTTTAACTGTACTCAGATAATAGACATAAATGTAGGTCTGGAAAATTGGTCCTGTTCCATTTTTGTATTCTTATTTTAAAAGGGAAGAAATGTGCCTGTTGGAAGTTGTTACTAGCAGAACAGTTTGTGCCAGGACTACTCCTTTAAAGAATCTTACAGAACACTTACTCTTGCAAATCCTCAAGATGCCTATTATGTGTCCAAACCAGTAAGACACCACATACACGTTGCTGCTGAACTTGATTTTAGCTACACTTGTGCAGCAGCTTCTTTCTCAACTCCAACCCAAGTGAGTAGATAATCTGTTCAACGATCTGTAGACCATGTTTAAGGACAATATATAAGTACTCCTCAAGGGATTTTGCAGTCCAAGGCTGAGCAAAATTCACAATTTATCGTTTTACTGTTTTTCTGCTGTTCTGGTTATAGTTTCTTTATGTAACCCACAGATTTGTCCAAACGCAACTTCTCTAAAATCAGTTTCATTGCACTTTCATCTGCATTTCCTGAGTGTCATAACCTCAGTCAGGTACCAATGCAGTTCTCCTTCAAATAGAGGGCTGCAGTTTTAATTACTGGAACTGCAACACAAAATTGACTTGTGCCAAATACTTACTCTCAAACATACCCATAGTACTAACTACATTGCTTTGCTTTTATTTGTGCACCATATGGAGACATTCAAGACCATTATAATTCACCCTGTGTTATATTATATGGCTGAAAATTAGACAAATACATATTACATAAAGCTTGAGAAGATTAAAACTGTCACAGAAATAATTGTCATATAGTCCACATAGTTTAATTTGTATAAAATAAATACAGACAAAATAAAATGATGGTAGGAAATAGCTAAATCCCAATACCACTTTTCTAGGATTAACTTCAACACTAGTTCCTGAACTATTACCTGTATGTTAAGGATTTCTATCTGTAAAGTGACTCTCTCAAGAAAATTTTCAACTAGCTATAACATCAAGTTCAACAAATATTAGAAAAAAAATAAATACTCATTGATTTTATACTATGCATTGAATACAGACACATATTCTAAAATAACTTATCATTTTCAGAGGCAACAGAAACATGATACTAGATATTATTCTACTTACTTTCAATCTCCTTAATTTTCATTTCCCAGGGTATGCAGGCTGTCTTAAAATTCTCAAAATCTCTTTGAAATTTTATCCATTTCTGAAAAGTCACAGGAAAAAACCCACATTAGCTTGGTGCCTAGACGCTCAGTTCTCCCTTGAGATAATGTAGCCCCTTAATCATCCACAACATCCTTTAGCAGAGCCAACAGAGCTTATCTAGCTTATGAAGAACCATCTCCTTTTGTTTGTTTTGAGTATGTCTCCTACTGGCTTTGTGTGAAGTTCCTATTTCTTCCACAAGAAGAATAGTTAACTAATCACTTCCTCTCATGCCATTATTTTTATTTTTATTTTTATTTCATTTAGAATTGTTTCTGAAATTGAATTTATTTCCTTTGATATTCAAAATTTAGACCTGAAGCTTAAGCTGTGTCATTTAATTACAATTATTCTACACAGTAGTTTATTGGATAAGTATAACTTCTGTAACTGGGCTTTCAGTGCACAGCTGAGTTTGAAGGCCTAATTATTTTTTGTGACCATCCATGCTTATGAGATGTGACCACACAACTGCTTGTACAAAATCCAGTCTAACTAAGGGTAAACCTGGCCAGAGCAAGTAGTCATGCCAAATATTATTAAGTTCTTTCTGCATCAGCATTTCAGTTTGGGACTGGGTGTGCTTTTGAAGTTAATCTCCTAAACCATCCCTATTTAACACAGATTTGTACTGTAAAACAGTGTCAGAGTATAAAACTATGTCAAAATACTTATCTGAAGAGCATGATAAACCACATCCTCTGCTATTGGGTGTTTAGTCTTTGGGACCACACAGGACTTAGCCCAAAGAAAGACCCTTCAGAATGCACATTGTGTGGATGTGGTGCCCTAAGCAACCACTGTTTGTCAATTTGATCAAAACCATAGAGTCATATCACTTCCTATATATAGGACACATGTGGCCATAGAACCTTGGCCTAGTGGAGATGCCTACAGTATTTTTGCTGTGGGACAAAAAGGTTCTTATTGACCCTTCACAGAAGGCCATCTCAAGGGAAAGATTGAACTTTGATTTCAGTCCACAGAAATACCCGATCCACAACAAGAGAAATAAACTTTCATGAAATATTAAACTCTTGCCAATTCTTGTAAGCCGGTTGATTTTTGTTTTGATGACAAGTTTCAGTCAAACTGAGCTTTCATTAGACATATTTTCATGCAAGGGCAGCAGAAATAAAAGTATTAAAGTGCAAATAAAGACAAGGAACTCTGTTTTGGAAGACAAGTATTTCTGGCAATATTCTACATGAGGCTACCCATTAGCTCTACACAAAGTTTGAGAAACAATCAATTTACCTTGGTCATCATTACTTTAAATGCATAGAATTTTTTTCCTTTTCCTTTTCCAAGAGCACCTTCAAACTTTTCAACAAAAAGCTGTGCTTCCCTGGAAAATGAGGACAAAAGAAAGATACAGATGGTATGGTAAATTTGATATTGTCTCTACCATACTAATGTAAATTTTTTGTGTTTTATCTTCTCATAGTTTTATATAATCTTGTTCCCTTAGTGATGTTTTGAAAGAAAACCTCTGAGAATGCGTATTTCATAAAAGTCTAAGAAGTGCAACGGTACAAGCAACTTCAGTCATCTGCTTTAGTCAAAACTTATTCAGGGGGGTCTGAGATCTGCCTACATCCGATCAAGGTTATCAAATATTTTCAGTTGCAGTGACTTTTGCAGTTGAGATGCTGCCCATTTGTGCCACACACAAACTGTCATTCCTCCTAGTCCCACTTAATATAAATTGCTGTTCAGCTATCCAAGGGAAATTTATTTTCATTATTTGTTTCAAAGATATGCATACACTAGAGCCTTGGTTCCCTTTTGTCTGCCCATCTCAGTATCAGATTTAATACAATTCTTCAGAATTTCTGCGTACATCTTCTTTAGCTGTACCGTTCCTAGAGTCATTCTTAGAAGTGCAGCTTCACTGGTCCCCCAAAGACTGATGTTTTGGTTGCAAACATATATAAGTTACCCTGGTGGTACAAATACAAAAAGAAGGCTTTGAAACTGTTTATAAAATGCATAATGTCCATGGCTTAAAGCAATAAATGGATGAGATCAAGTGCATACTAATGTTTCCTCCATTTAATCTAATTTTCACTTAGATGTATGTGACTTCCCTGTATGTTTCTGTTGAGAAAATGTGCCCTAAAGGCTAAATGTCCTGACCTAAACCACTGGAAAATAGACCAAGGATTCTTGGCTTTCAGTGTATGCACAAGTCTGTATAACTGTTTTGTCAACACACTAGATGACTGCAAAGAACTGCATATTTGCAGTTTGGTATTACACTAAGCACTTGAAAAAAGGCAAGCTATTGGGAAAATATTAATTGTGATGCACATCTTTCTTTCCAGAAGTGCTACAGACAAGTTCAGTGAGTGAAATTGTATTTCAGGTATTTTGTGCAAAGAAGGAAAAAGATTGTGTTAAACTGCAAAATCTAGCAATGCCATTAGAAGTATAGCAGCGTATTTGTGATAAAGAAAAATTAAAATTATGTGATAATAAATTATGTGTATTAGCCATGTCATTACTTTTTGAAACTCATGGTTAAAAATCTCAACATCTATTAAAATACTGCGTGTTTTTAGTAACTGCAAATTCTTAACGTGATCTTCATATCATAATTTGAAGACCAGTGCAAAACCCATTGCACCAATCTCTTTAACTCTCAGTACCAGGGATCCAAAGAGCCTTTACTTTCCACAATTCCCAATAAGTGCAAAATTGAGCTACTGAATTTAATTTTCACTCTTTCAGAGCTTTCTTTCTTCAAGAGCCCTCTGGTTCACATTTGTATTCTGGATTTTGAAGTCAAATCTTTCTGTATTTAGCTAACATTGACACTGACTGACTTTTCTTCATTTTCCAAGACATTCTGAGTCCTTCAGAGATTTTTCAGTTCAGTGCTAACATCTCATTCTATCATTTTGATTCTCAAAAACACCCGACACTTAAATTTCAACCTTCCCAAATAAGTCAGAGAAAATAGATTGTCTCATCTCCAGGAAACCAGTGTTGAAGGCTCCCCTTTAAATCCAAGCTTCAGAATTTAAAATCTTGTTGCACTCTCAGCAGATAATATAAGGCAGTCCTAACAGCAGACGGCAGCTTCCTCATAAATTCAGCAGTCAGGAATGGAGCAGTGCCATGAAAGCAGTCAGAATCAATAAACAGGATATTCACCAATCTCCTAGGTCAGCATATCACACTCTGAACTTAAGATGAAGCCTTTCTCCTACTGCTTTTATCACTAGATATTTCAGGCTTTTTCATGAAAAATTTCTGAGATCAAAATCTAGAGAGCTGCAGAAAACTTGCATTTTCAGTCAGTAATTATATTTTGCTGTAGAACATAGAATTTTCAAATTGTAGTTTGGGGGTTTTTTACAATGAAGCAGTACATTAGAAGTTTAAGGACATAATACGAAAGCAATGATTAACACATTAAAAAATCCTCCATAGCCGATATGAGCATATTTTTCTTCTGCAGATGAACACTAAAGTTCTCCACAAACTTGTTCTGCTATAAAATTAAGGTAAGCCAAAACAAGAAGGAATTTTTTGCAAAGTAATAAATTTATTTATTTTACACTCCTAATCCAAGCCCTCTTTAAAATTATTTTTACAGGGTTTTCTACTAAAACTAGCTTTTCTTATCCTTCTCTGCCTCCTGGATCCGTCATCAAGCAATCTTTCAAGTTACAGTCTTAGTATCCATTTTTCTCCAGGACAAACCAAATACTGTTTTTTGAAGATGACGATATGGATGTACAGGCTTTATGCTGCTGACTCTCCTGAATGCTTCCTGGGGCTTTGTTTTGCCAGTGGCTGGGGTTTCCTTTCTCCTTTCTTCCCTTACTCCCCAAATGTTATTGCTTTACAACCTATTTTTCTCTAGTTTTTTTATTCCATTTCCCCACATTGGACTAAGTTCATCATTGCAGCACAAAAAAACCCCAGTTAAACATCTTACTTGTGGTTATGTATGCAGTCAACTGGGTTGCACATGCAAGGGTATAGCAGAGAGAGAGTTGGATCCATGTGTGTGTAATATTTGTGAAGTTATTTTCATGTTTCTTGAAAGAAGTATGAACCAACTCTTATTTTTATATATTGCTCTCCCGCACTTATAAATTTTTCATACATTTTGAAAGAAATCAGCTATCTCCAAATGGTGGACTTGCGGTATTATTTTCATTTTCCATTTACACTGAATTTTCATTCTAGTCTAGTAACAATACACTCCGATTTTCTTAATTAACAGAATTGCTGACATTGATCCATGTGTATCACTGACTATGACAAGAAGATGTTTCAAGCATGCATTAAAAACTGTGGCAATAATATTTCCCATTCTTGTGAAGTAATAACCAAAACCAGCACATAGTTAATAATCAACACATAATTAATAAAAAGGTAGTGGCCCAAAGAGTGGTGGCGAGTGGAGTTAAATCCAGCTGGCAGCCAATCACAAATGGTGTTCCCCAGGGCTCAGTACTGAGGCCAGTGCTGTTTAATATCTTTATTGAAGATCTGGAGGAGAGGATCAAATGCACCCTCAGTCAGTCTGGCTCCTGAAAGGAAGTTGTAGTGAGATGGGAGTCGGTCTCCCAGGTACAAGAGTTAGGGCAAGAAGAAATGGCCTCAATTTGTGCCAGGGAAGATTTAGATTGGATATAAGGAAAAATTTCTTCACCAAAAGAGTTGTCAAGCATTGTAACAGACTGCCTGGGGAAGTGGTTGAATCACGACACCTGGAGGTACTTAAAAGATGTGTAGATGTGGCACTGAGGGACATGGCTTAGTGATGGACTTGGTTGGTTTAATTGTTGGACTCAATGATTGCAAGGGTCTTTTACAATCTAAGTGATTTTATTATTCCATTATTATTATGCATTTGAAAGAAATTTAAATACCTGAAAAGAAAATTCAGTGCAGAGGAAGAGTTTAATAGAGGTCCTATGGGTAGTAATGAGGCAGAAACTTGTGCAGTTATGTGCAAGGAATTAATACAGAAAAAATAACTACCAGATGATGCTGGAGCCATCAGAGTGTGTTTTATTTCTCCTCCTCAGTTTTTCTTCCTGTATCAGCTCTGCAGCAGATTAGTCTAACTGGATTACTCCTGATCACTGTGGATTTTAGGTTACATAAGCTTACTGGCTTTAAAAGTTCAGCAACAACATGGTATCATTGAGTCAGGCTTGCCATGTCCATTCCATATCTGTGACACATGTTCTTTTTTTGTTAATTATAATTCAATAGATTACTTAATTCAGGTGTCTACCTTGATGTCTAAACTATCTCACTGAAAGACATCTATTTGTACAGCAGTCTTTCACCACACTTTGTCTATTCCTGATAAAAATAAACTGTGAGAACAGGAAGAATGATCAAGCGATAAAAAGTAGTCCTAGAACTACATTAGAAACCACAACAGAAACAAAAAGCACATACATACCTATACAAGCCTACTTGGAAGTAATGAGATTACACAAACACCAGGATGTGTCAAAAACAATGCAGTGGCAAAACCAAGCTTTGTAATCACTGGTATCATGTGTTATAGGTAAATTATCTATATTACAAGATACACCAAAATGTGCCCCATTAGCAAACTGTGCATTTAAAGAAGCTTCAGAGAAAGCTTATTAATTGAATTACAGACACAAGAACTAATAAATGTTTCATGGAGCTAGGCATTATTGTTCCAGAGAAGCCTAAGTTAATTATTAATACTAGGTGTGGAATTACATCTTCCAAAGTGCTAGGTGTATGGTACCTCAGGCAGTTCAGTGATGCAGAGAGGGGATGAATTACAGCTCTCAGAGGTTGTTGCTAATGAATAGGATTCAAGTGGTCTGTCCACATTTTTCAGCAACAGTTCAGGAAGGTTTCAGTCTCTAAGATCTAAAAACTCATTAAAAAGAAATGTTTTAACATTGATCACCGAGGACTTCTCCAGGTCTTAAAAAGATTGGCTAAAAACAGACTTCAAAATAACTGTTGCCAGGCACAGCTCACATGTAAAGCAGCTCAGCAGTATAAAGGGCAAATTATACTGTTATTTCATACTCAGCTGCCATCCAGAACTGACTGTATGTCCTCAGTAAGAGAGACGAAATACTGACTCATTGGAGTGCAAAAAGTGCAGCCAAAAAAGACAAATTTCCCCTCCTCACACATGTATCTTATATATCCTCATGGTTTGTATGCTTATTAAAGACCCTATTTCCAGTTCATCTGTTGTGATGGGTAATCTAAGTCCTGTTATAAAATAAATTATGCTTAAAAATACTGAAAACCCACCATATTATATTTTGTCCCTCGAATGTGGCCTTCTGTGATGAAGTGACTATATCAGTGGAAAAGAGAAGGGTTAAAAATGTCATTTATCTGGACTTACTATGTACAGTCTTTGACATGGTCCCCCACATTGTCGCTCTGCATTGGTGAGAGATGGATTCCACAGGTGGACTAATAAATGGATAAGGAATTGGTTGGATTGTAGAGTCCCAACGGACATGGGTGACAAGTGGTGTCCCTCACGGGTCATATTGGTAAGAGTGCTATTGAATATCTTCATTAATAGACAGAGGGATTGAGTGCACTGTCAGAAAATTTGCAGAGGATGCCTAGCTGAGTGGTGCAGTTGACACACTCAAAGGACAGGATGCCATCCAGAGGGACCTGGACAAGATCAAGAAGTGGGCCCATGGAAAAAACAAGGGATTCAGCAATACCAAGTGCAGGGTGCTGCACCTAGGTTGGGGCAACCTTGGTATCAATACAGGCTAGGGGATGAACAGATAGAAAGCAGCTCTGCTGAGAAGGACTTGTGGGTGCTGGTGGATGGGAGACTGGACATGATGCAACAATGTGTGCTTCCAGTCCAGAAAGCCAGCTGTATCCTGGGCTGCATCAAAAGTAATGTGGACAGCAGGTGAAGGAAGATGATTCTGCCCCTGCTCTACTCTGATAAAATCCCATCTGGAGTATTGCATTCAGCTCTGGGGTGCCCAGCATAGGAAGGGCATTGAACTGTTGGAGAAAATCCAGAGGAGGGCCACCAAGTTGATTAGAGGGATGGAGCAAGTTTCCTGCAGGAAGGCTAAGAGAACTGAGTTTGCTCATCCTGGAAAAGAGATGGCTTTGAGGTTACCTAATTTCAGCCTTCCAGGACCTGAAAGGAAACCTACAAGAAAGATGGAGAGCAACTTCTTGCACGAGTGGCAGGGCAAGGAAGAATTATTTTAAACTGAAAGAGAGTAGATTTAGACTAGATAATAGGGACAAAAAATCTTTACCATGAGAGTGGTGAGGCACTGGAACAGCTTGCCCAGAGAATTTGTGCATGCCCCATCCTTGGAAGTGTTCAAGCCTGGGCTGAATGGAGGTCTGAGCAACCTGGCCTAGTGGAAGGCATCCCTGGCTGTGACAGGAGGATTTAGAACTAGATGATCCTTGAGATCCCT
>NW_008670141.1:0-22456 GCF_000695815.1 Acanthisitta chloris | reverse complement strand
AGGCCTTATACCATACTACAAACTGGGTTGTCAGCTCCAAGGAAATCATGTCACTTTTCGCAGAGCCATTCCTCCACAGATGTAGTCACTAGATTTTCAAAGTACCCCTTTCCCAGTCAGAAAGCACAGGCAGCTCACAGGATTAAGAGGTACTAGGTGCAAATGTCTTTCAGGATTTTCGGGAAAATGTACAAAAATGCACTGCATAAATCAAAGTAAAAAATTTTAATCGTGTAAGCCCAATGAAAGCTTGTTTAATGAGACATCATAAGAGTACCAGCTTCTTAAATAATAGGCAGGAGCTTATCTGACATTAATAACAGATAGATAAAAAAAACCACAAAATAACTTCAGAGTATTTCATGCCCTGATTTTCAACATTAAAGGACATTCTTCATAACCTTCAAGGGTGGGTTTAATGTACAGCGGTCTTGGTTCCTTACCATGTTAATGCTGTTGCATTAACAAATAGCATAATTTTTTAAGGAAACTTCAATTATTTGATAAATTCTGTACCTCCATCTGATTAGCAATAATTCTATACAAAATTCAATAAACGTCAGGAGCAACAATAGTACTACAGAAAAACTGAGGAGCTCACAGTAGTCAGGAGCTCACCGTACTCAGAAGCTCCCTATAGACTTGTGTAGACAGCCAAGCTATGTGTCTCCTTGCGGGAAAAATAAAGGAGACCTTTGATGTAGAAAACCTTGAGGATTCTTCCTCCCATGGCTCCATCAATGGGCAAAGGGGACACCAATTAGTCCCAGTTTTACATTTTCTGGGGGGCAGCCATGCCAATTGGTGGAGTAAAACCAATCTTTCCACAGATAGACCACCCAACTCTGCACACACCTACTTCTTCTAGTCATGCACAAAGGTCAAAAGTAAGGCTTCCCACATCCACAATGCAGCATTTTACATATGATTATCCTTATAAGCTAAGGGAAAGGTTTGGAAAATTGATGAGAATCACAATATTTTGCTGTCAAAACTAGTATACTTACTGCCACCTTTCAGTTGGTCCAGTGTCTTAAAAAAAGACCTGCGAGGAAACAAACATGCTACACAGATAGAATGACAGCATCCTGCAGAAATCCCCTTTCTTCTAGAATAAGCGCTTACAGAAAGTAGGGACAACCAGGAAACATGTTCAGCCTTATCATACCTCACGTTTCTGAGATTTTCTAGAAATTGTTTCTATAAAATGCTCTTCCCCCACTGATTTCACTAAGGTTACATTTATAAACACTAGCTCACATCCTGGTCCTCTGTTCCAAAGAGCAAAGTACAACAGGTTTATGACAAGTTTTTATATGCTGTATGGTTGTATTTTATTATTGAGACGTGATAACCTTGTTAAAACATAAAATGTAAAGAGAATTTACAATAGAACAGAAGGTTAAAAAGCATTGTTTTCCACTGCTGAGTAAAAATAATTAGAATATAATTTAAATTGAATTTTCAGTTGCTAAAAGCAACTTGTTTTAATTCAGAAGTGCAAGAAATCCATCAATACTTGGTGCAGAACATTTGTGCATATTCTCGCTTTTGAAAAAATTAAAGGTACTAACATATCACTAACATATCACCACAAATATTGTGATAGAAAAAACAGCGTCAAAGAAGAAGCCCATAAAATGGAGCTGATTAGAAGCACAATTCCAAACCTTAAATACTGTTTTACAGAGAGTTTTTCCTGTTATGGAAGACATATAGATATTCACTAGTCACAGCTCAGTTTGGACTCCTTGTTCTTTCAAACTTCTTTCAGGCAGCTTTAAAGTATCCATTGACTTTGGTGGGCTTTGAATCAGGCCTCACAACTGTCCTCACTTTATAACTGGAATGACTACTAGTGAATCAACTAAAGTCATATGTGTGTGTCTGCAGTAAAACAAGTCTGGAGCAGATCTTAGACCAACTGCAAAGTGTCCCTGCAGTGGAAAAATAAATGAAAATCACTACAGATATTCATGATGCTGCACTTTTTCAGAATGTGAGTAACTGTGATAATGACTGGACTAAGGCCTTGATCTAGTATTGCTCTCCCTTATTATTCTGTTATGCAGGTATTGGAACCAGCACCCAGGAGGTTTACACATTGCCAGCCTGAATTTTGGAAGGGGAAATGATGCAGACTGGGACAGTTGCTGGTGGTTTTAGCAAGGTCAGTACTTCATCACCTGAAAGAGACACTTTAGCACTGATCAAACACTGCAACTATGGTGTATAGCTCAGTTTGAGGAGATTCACCCTGGATGTCTTTCACAGCTGATTTCATCTGCTTTAACAGCATAAGTTGAGAGAAACACACTGCAGCATTTCATGTCCTGTGTTTGGTACTACTCAGCTCTTCATCAAGCATCCTGCAATGAGTACAGATAGAGGAAAATGTCTAAATGAGTTTCCAAGCTGTTCATGGCTGCTAGAGAAAAAAAATCAAAGCATCTACTCCATGCTGCTGTTGAACATCTTACTGCAATTTGCTCAGATTTACCTTTGGCTGATAAAAAAAGATTAAATAACAAGAGTTAATATACTGTGGGGAGGGATAGCCATGCTCTGTGTGTATGTCGTGCCCCACAGGTCCTCAGCAATGCAGTGTACAATACACGTACAAGTAGAAATCTCCAGGAACAAAGTGAAAACACCAGCGAAGCAGTAGGAGCATTTGAGAAAAAAACACCAGATTCAGACAAACAGCAAAGCCATGAAAATAGATTCTTTCATTTCAGTGTAAACAAACAGGGTCAGGAAACACAGGAGTTCATGACAACAAAGTAGCAGGGCAACTGATCAGTGTCCACATCCTCTTGGCTGATCCACCTCTTTCTGCATTGGGCTCTGGTTGTCCTCCCAAATCTGTGGTTTGTTTCCCATGTGGATAAGTGACTCAGTTTCAGTGGGATTGAAGAGGGTGCTCAGCCCAGCACCTCCTCATCCTGGTAAATAGGAAACTGCTTTGACCTGAAGGAGCAAAAAATCCAGACCTCAGATGCTGTGGAGGAGGATTTCACCACATGATGAAAAGAAGTTATTTAAATTTCATATGGAAGCGTACCATGGACAGGAACCCAGCACCAGTCTTTAAGGATATAGCCTGTATCTCAGGCTTATTCCCTACCTTAGAGGGAGAAAATTTATTGTAAATTAGAGTGAATCCACACTTGATTGCACCTTTCCATGCAAAAGAAAGAAGTCTTACTGGTATTGCATATATACGTAACTGATGCTTGTCATCATGTGTAACTATACCAGGCAGCTGGATTTCTGTTTCACAGAGCACTGCTGCCCCAGTTCCTGCAAGGGCCCCACTTTTTGGGCAGCAAGAAACAAAAATAGCAAAGCAAATGGCTGTAAAATATCAGAGGAAGAAGCGTTTAGCAATGAAGACATACTGGTATAGAAAGGAAGTAAGACCATCATCACAAATTATTTTCCACCTCTTCCTGGTTTTCCAGCAGGGGTACATGCAGTTATGAACTTAGCAACTGCAAAGTCACTTTTGCTTTAGCTTTGACTAAAGACACTGGCTGTTTGGCCATACACTATGTCAAGGTGTGTTATGAGGGACTGTTGGTTTCATCTATGCGTCCAAAACATATCCACAAATTCTTTGGATCTTTAGAGCAGAGATCCACAAGCAAATGCCCTTAGAGAAGCTGTGCTGCACCCTTAGTGTGACTAGCACTGGTTTTATGAACAGGTTGTCCAGTCAAACAATGTGACTGAAGAAGGACCAAAGGCTCATTCTTCACAGCTGCTATTTTTGTGTGTCTTTTATATGATATTTCTTGCTTTCTTACAAAAGAGTTCATTTACATGCTAGACAAAACTCACAGGTACATAGAGATTTTGATTTATTCTTCTAAGGTGGGGCATTTGGCAGGAGAGAAAGACATACTGCACACTATGTTGTGCTACTGATAAAATGAACACAGCACTTAAATTTAACAATACAATACTAGTCTACCATTTTTTCCTGCATCAGTTTCTTCAGAGTTTGAGGAGCTAAAAGGCAAAGTAGGCTTTAGAGCTGATCCCTCTGCCCAAAGGAGCAGAGCGCTTTGAATTGTTTTGACAATGGTTTGGTTCATTTTATTTCATCACAGTAGGGAATAAAGTTCTCTGCAGAAGGGAAGACATAACAGGGAATCACAGCCAGGATTATAAGTATCAGTTTACGGAGGGGAAATGATTAATTCCTCTCCTTTCTGTTGAGCCTTCTTGTGTCTGAGCTGTGGAACAGGCTCTGAGTTGAAGCTGCATGAGTGACAGGCAGGAGATGGAGCCACAGCCCGCAACACCTGCATCAATAACAGCATGACCCTTGATCAAAAAATATGAACGTCCTGAGCAGTGATTTCCATTATATTTGAAGTTGACACTTCTTCCCTGTCAATTCAGGAACTGGCTTGAGAGCTAGCTGCATCCCACAGAGTAATGTTTTAATCACTAACACTGCAACTACAATAATGGGGATATTCACTGCCTCCAGCATACCAGTTCTGTCCACTGTGCTTCATTCATTACTACCAATGTCTCCTGATTAGCTGCAGGGAGACCCCTGGAGTCACATTAATCCTGTCAATTCAGTCAATTGCTGCAGCACTGCAGGATATGGCTGATGACTGTAGGACCACAGAGATGCTCTTCTGCTTGGTTTAAGCTCAGCTCGGGTCTGGAGGCAAAAGAGATTATCACCCTCCTACTTGTGCTGTGCTAGGAGGGCTGAATAGAGACACAGCCGTGCCTTCACCCACTTGTGCAGCTCCTCAGCAGGTGGGTAGCAGGGCTGAGGGGGTGGGATCAGGCTCTGGCAATGGTCACTACAGCACTCAGGCTCAGCAGCCTTCCAGCACAGAGATCACTCCTCCAGCCAGTCACCAACGGTCCATTTGCTTGGTCAGTGGGGTGGAGAGCAGGTGCACATATTTGCTGAGGGTGACTGCAATTGTCACACTAGCAACTGAAAATCCAGGAAAATGGCAATAGGCCACTCCCTAAGTAACAATGTAGAAATTCAATGTGTTGAAATTTGTGTGATACTGAGTGTGTCCCAGCTCGGGGGACCTGCATGGGCTCTAGAAGCCTAGTGTTTCCAGGGTGTGCCAATGCACCTCCCCTGCAGATCAGTGAGGAACACGCAAGGGGGCCAACACTCCTGAGCATAGCAATACCAATCAGCTAGATAGTGTTTCCTCACCATGCTGCTGTTGCCTGAGGTTTGGCGAAGACAGGAAGTGATACCAAACGTGGCTGGGCACTCTTGCTTCAGAGACACTTCCAAAGCAGAAACCAAGGAAGACAAGCAAGCCTGTAGTTTTTCCAAGGAAGTTTCTGTCAGGCTTTAAAAAAATACTTTGCAGCATGAAGGACTAGTTAGCATTTCAGATAAGCCCAAATTGACAGCAAGAAGGACCAGGTTCTGGTTTCAAATTAAAACCCAGTGACTAGAAAGAATATACTATGAGGCCCTGAACAAGGACCTGAGCACAAGAGCAGTTAACAACTGTGGTAGCTTCTGTTTCACTTCAATCTACACAGTATTCCAGCAGTAACCCCAGCCCAGGGAGACTGTGGGCCCTACTAGAAAGTTTTCCCTAACACAGCCACACTGACTTCAAATGGGATTGTTCCCATAACTGCAAGCCCTTCAGGATGTTTCACTCAAGCGTGCCTGAACCTCTCATAAACCAGTGCAGGCACAGCATCACAATGCACCATATCTAAGAGCTATAGGCACAGACCAGAATGCATCAGTACCCACAGGTGAGGCTGCCCTCATCCCAGGAAGGTGACAATGCTGTGGTTTAACCCCAGCCAGCAGCCAAGAACCATGCAGTCACTCACACATACCCCCACCAATGGGATGGGGGAGAGAACCCGAAAGGTAAAAGCTAGAAAAGTTCACGGGCTGAGATAAAGACAGTTTAATAGAGGAAACAGAAGCTACATACACAAGCAAAGCAAAACAAGGAATTAATTCACTGCTTCCCAAAGACAGGAGGTGTTCAGCTATCTCCAGCAGGGCAGGACCCCATCACACACAATGTTTCCATGGGACGATAAGTGCCATCACTCCAGATGTCCCCCGTTCCTCCTTCTTCCTCCCACCTTATATACTGAGCATGATGTCATATGGTATGGAATATCCATTTGGTCAGTCAGGCACACCTGTCCCAGCTGTGTCTCCTCCCAATCTCCCATGCACCCCCAACTTCCTTGCCAGCATGGCAGCACGGAAAGCAGTAAAGACCTTGGCTCTGTGTAAACTCTGCTCAGCAATAACAAAAGCATCTCTGCATTATCAACCCTGTGTTCAGCACAAACCCCAAACATAGCCCCATACTAGCCACTGCGAAGAAAGCTAACTCTACTTCATCCCAAACCAGCACAGACAGTAACAAAAATGTAATGGTACAGCCACTAAGGAATGTCAAAGAGAGAGAGGAAAGCAGAAAGGGAAATGGATGAGAAAAAGGCCATGGAAGGGAAGGAGGATGAGCTGGTGTTTAAGAGAATCTAGGAAGGAGGAAAGAGGATGAGCACAAAGTCTCAGGGGAAGAATCAGTTAGCTTTAGGTGTAAATGTCTGCAATAACCACTCCAATGGAGTTCCTACCGTGGAGCAGTCCTGTGCAAAGGGCAGTCAAGGATGAGATACTGCCCAGATACCCTTTTTGCCTGTCCTTTCCTGCCCTGAGAAGTGGCTATCTGGGACTGCCTTGCAAGGCAGATTCACAAGGTGTCCATGGATAAGCTCCTCTTTTGTTCTCCGCAGTTCTTGCGAGGCACTCCAAGACCACTGGGTTAAATAAATAGATGGCTAAACACCACAGTGTATTAGCAAGAAACAAGCAGCAAGCTGGCTGGGTGTGAAAGATTACCTTGACAGTTTTCTTTCTTTGCTGCTATTCAGCTGTGGCCAGCATGAGCTGGGACGTGTATTGATTATTCTGCTTGTAGTTTAGCATAAATGCAAATACAGGTTGAGACCCAGCATGTTCTGTTTAGTAGAATCCATGAAAAGAAAAAGGAAATTGATATAAATTAAATGTTCCTGTCTCTACAGGCATTGAGATGGGGATTTTGATCCCCATCAGAATCTGGCAGAGTGGCAGTAACAACAAAACAACATTTATTTGAGGGAATAAGATTCACTAGGAGCTTGCATCCAGAAAAAAAAGGGGTTTATATCACTAAGTATAATAAGACATTTTAGAATATTGTCAGCAGATAACAGATTAGAATAACTTTGCAAATAAATAACATGAGAGAAGTCAGACATTTCAGATCACAGGTTCATCAAGTTCAGGACTCTGCCTTCACCATGGTTGCAAGCTGGAAAAGGAGTGAGGACATGGCAAGTATACCTAGCATTCCCTTCAAAAATTTGACCATGCCTCTATTTAAAGCACTGGAATCTTCCTGAGCCTGCTGCAGATACATCTTTGGCTATGCCTTTGTAGGCCTGATATTTCCACACGTCTGAGACCAAACAATACACCTGGCTTCAGCTTTCTGCCAGCCTGGTGTTTTTTATTCAAGCAGTTCTTTTAATGCAAGCTCAGACTTATTTCAGGTCGAAGAATTGTCTCCTCTCCAAAAATGACTCAGACCAGTGATCTCAGCTCTCTCCGTGTTTGATAGATTAGTGCTTAAACAAACCCTACAGACTGCAAAATGCCATTCAGAGGGGAACTGAAGGCTTTTTTTACATTAAGATGCATTATTCTAAAATCTATTCCTACCCTTGAAAAGTTATTGTGTGGATCTGAAGTCCTTTACCTTTACTTGGAATTTTATTACAGAACTTTCTTAGCAGAAAAAAAAGAAGTTTGATTGGCATCAGTTTATTATAGTTCAGCTTTCTCAGAACTGCAGAGCTATCATGAATATGGAAAAGGGATCAGATTTTATTTTAGTTTGTGCATCAATAATTGAATTATAAAACAAAAGGAGAAATTCACATCAGCAGAGTTTCACGTATGAGACCAATATTAAAACTAAAACTAAGTAAAAGACATTATTGCATCCAAGGTTTTTGTGGGCTTCCACTTCACTACCATATTAAAATTTACTGGTTACAATGAAGGAAAAATACTTCTCTACCTGGGCAGTTCTGGCCTGGTTTTAGTGGTCCTGTTCCAAAATCATCAGATTTCTCATCTCTTGCTTTCTGTCACAAAATCCAGTGATCTCTAAATTAATTTACTCTGGGGAAACCAAAGCAAAATTCACAGGGCCAAAGCCCACAGCAAGAGCACAAGTAAAGAAAAATCTACTTGTGACTCTCATAGCACTGCATCAGCATTTCTCAGTAGCAGCAGAGAAAGGAGACTCAGAGTAAAAGTAATCTCACTGTCCTTGCACTGCTAAACATGCCAAGCTGGCACACTACTGCTCTGGTGAGAACAGCTTGGGTACTGCACTGGCCTCCCATGTCTCTCAGAGGACATATTACCTCAGGAAGCACTAAACAGTTCCTGCCTGGCTTCACTGCTGTTACCTTGGTGTGATGCTTTCAAAAGCTCCCTTAATTCAGACGATTAAGTGGATAGTAAGATGAGTGGCAGCAAAGCAAGGAGAGATGAGTCTTGCTGTCAGTCAAACCCATGTTGCTTTGGAGAAATATTGCTTATTTCCAGAGAGAAGAGGTGTGTGAAACAGGGATATCTGAGTCACAGAGGGCATTCATGACTTCCTCAGGCATGCCTAGAGTTCTGGCAGAGATGCTGCAGGAATTTGCAGTGCTTTATCTAAAATGGGAAAAAAAGAAAAAGCCCCAAAGACATAAACAAGCATAGTACGAAACTCTAAAGCCCATAATCCTCTCCCTGAGAGAAATGAAGCACGACCTAAGTTCTCAAAGCATGAGTACAGAGGCAGACACCCACAGCCTGCCACCTGCATTCCTTAGCTGTTCCATTTCCCTGCAGTCTGCATGGCTGAAGCTCTTCAAACTTCAAAGTATAATCACTACTGAGCCTTTTGTAAAGCATGAGTTCTAGCAGTCATGTGGTAACAGCAGAATGAGCTCCTGCTTTTGGAAAAACAAAGGCTTCCAACCTCCCTTGATGCTGAGAAATGAACCAGGAAATGCAAATACGGCTAAAACATATGTATTTATTTTTCAGTCTCAAAACTGGGGCTCACAAGTTTTAACTACTTGCAAACTGCCACATAATTGTGTTTGTTGCATAAATTTCCCTCAGGCTCATCTGGCATAATTTTACAAATGTCTGTTGCATTGATTTAATGTTTAGAAGTTTATTCTTTAAAAAGAGTTAAAAAACAGCTATAAAGGCACAGGTAAAGCTATTTTCAAACTCATAAAGGAATTTATAATGGAAGAGTAATAATTTACTTAAACAGAGCATACAGAAAAAAAAGGGAACTATTTCTCCAGTCATTAGGTCAGCAAGTGAAAAGTTGTAGATTTAATTTCTCCCTTACCCTATGAAGTGTTTCGTGATGTTATCTAATAATTTCTCTCCTCTTGAACAACCTGGTACAACATTTCTGTTTTGTGGGGACAGGCACAGCAACCCCCAGGGTTGTCAAGGCTCTCATCGTGCTACTCACCTGGAGTTACCAACTGGGGATGGACCCATGGTCTCAGGAGGAGGGAAAGACTAAGGGGAAAAAAATGAAGAAAAAGAAACAAGATTAAAAAAAGAGAATCAAAGGAACTGACAGCTGTGATTTTGCATGCCAGACTTCCTAATCCAAAGGCTTCAGACTCCCCACAGGACTACTCTCCTGGTGCTGGAGACAGTACAGGCATCCCCAGATCCACAGGGTCAGATTGCTGAACTTAGATTTGGTAGACTTTTGGTCCTCACACATTGCCATAGTGTTCCATGGCCCAATGTCATGGTTTAAGCCCAAGCAGGAGCTAAGGACCACATGGCCACTTGCTCACTCCCCCACCAGCAGGATGGGAAAAGAATCAGAAGGGTAAAAGCTACAAAACTCCTGGGTTGAGATAAAGACAGTTTAATAGAGAAAACAAAAGCTCCACACATAAGCAAAACAAAACAAGGATTTAATTCACTGCTTCCCATGGGTAGGAGGTGTTCAGCCATCTCCAGGAGGGCAGGGCCAATCACACGTAATGGTTCCTTGGGAAGACAAATACTATCACTCGAAATGTTCCCCCCTTCCTCCTTCTTCGTTCCACTTTATATAATGAGCACGTTGTCCTTTGGTATGGAATATCCCTTTGGTCAGTTTGGGTCACTTGTCCTGGCTGTGTCCCCTTCCAGTCTCCCATGCACCCCCAACTTCCTTGTCAACATGGCAATATGTAAAGCAGAAAAGGCCTTGGCTCTGTGTAAGCACTTCTCAGCAATAACAAAAATATCTCTGCATTATCAACTCTGTGTTCTGCATGAATCCAAAACACAGCACCATATTAGCCTCTGTGAAGAAGGGTAACTACTCCAGTCCAAACTAGCACACCAAGCTGAGCCATCTCCTGATGTCACAACTACTTTGCCTGTGAAGCTGGAAGAGCCAGTCCATAAAATGAAATGAGTGAATGAAAATTAGCACCTTTAACTTTAACACAGAAGATAAAGTCTCCTGCATTAACACAAGCAGACTTTAACTCCACTCCCAGGAGGTCTGAAACCTAGAATGTCCTGGACTGAAGAGATAATGCAGCTTGGACAGAGAAAGCACAGTTCTCCTCTGCACATTGCAGGCAGGTTCTGATGGCAGAAGTGCATGGCAGAGCAGCCCTTTCCCGAGAGTCAAAGGTAGGGATTAATGTGCTTTTTTTGGGGTAACCAATACTCAGGGTCTGTTATACAGCACCAAGAGCTTAGTAACATCTTCTCATTTTTTATTGGAACCGCCATACTTATGTGTTTAGGAGCACTGAATTTGTCTTTGTTCAGTGAGATTTGGGGATGGACTGTATATTCTAAACCATTTTTTGCTTCCCTTTGTGACACCTGTCAGTCATTCAGTATCTGACAGCAAATGTTTTTCTATTGATTTATTTTTCTTAACACTACAAATCATGCCAGAAGATGGATGTTAGCCTGTTATAGTAAAAACATTTCTTTCAAACAGAAAGAAAAAAAATCCACAAAAATAACCAATGAGCTCAGCTTGCTTCCCCTGCTCCGGCAAGGTAAATATATAGTTGCAAAATCCTTCTTTTTTCCTCTTGGTTAAAGCTTGCCATCTGGTGGAATGAGACCAAATCAGCTGCTCTGCTGTGGGAGGAAAACAGAGGAAAACACCCTCTTTCTTACAGGAAAAAAACGTCTGGTATTCCTACAAGACAGAAGCTGGATCAATCTGATACAGCTGACCTTGTCTGCCTGGAAGGCTAAATATGGAGCTGAAGAATGAATGTTGGCGCATCAGTAGATTTTGAACTTTGACAGCACAGGAGATTTATTTAATTTGATCAGCTCACACAAGAGGTTTTAAATTGTGCTCAGCAAAGACAGACTGCCATTCTCTCATAGATTTTTGAAAGCTAGCATTATTTATTGTGTATAAGCTAAATATGTTTTATGATTTCAAATGAAATGAAAGTGTATCTCTTGTGACCAGTTTTGTGATGGGATAAATATAATCCATTATCCTTGAATTAGCCCTTGTGAGGCTGCTTACAAGCCAACTGGATTATTCACCTAAAAGGAAAGGGAAAAGACAGGACCGACAAAAAGCAAGAGATGAGGGGACTGGGGATAAAAAGAGAAGGAAAGGGAGGGAGGATGACAGAGAAGAAGGGAAGGAGATACCAATAGAAGGAGAAAGCAAGGGAGGGAAGGAGAGAGAGGGAGGGAGAAAGAGGAAGGAGAAAGGAGGGGGGGAGAGAGTAAAAGAGAGATGGGGAGAGAGAGGGGATGATACCAAGTCCTTCACATGAATTTCAATTTCACCGCACCAGTGATAGTCCTCGTCCCTTGATGCAGACACTTCAAATAATAGGTTATGAAGCTCTCAAAGAAATATGATCATCTTTTCATTGCTCTTCTTCAGCCTATGAAAAGAGCACATAAAATACACATATTCAGTGATACTCTACAGCTATCTTTCCCTCAGTTTCCCTCAGAAAAGGTACAATTTATAATTAAAGTGAGGTTAATATGACAGGATCTACTTTTAAAAAAGCAGAAAAGCCCTTTTGAATCCCATCTGGGATTCAATGATCCCATGGATCTCATTTTAATGATCCCATGGATCTCATTTTAAAATAGAAATAGCTTACTTCAAGAAGGATAAGATTTTATGCTCCAGCACTTGGTAGAAGACCCTTCATCTCTATTTTAAAATGAGATCCTGTTTCTGCTGAAGCCAAAGCCAGGAATCTCTAGCCAGGGTCACTAGGAAATGTGGTTTGTTTTGTGGCACTGTAAGATACCAAACACCTTTCTGCCCTGTTCCTCACCTAAACACACTTTGTGGTTATCAGCTGAAGCTATACATATCAATCAGTCTATTTATGGGATCAAGAGCTGACAGTCTGCTCAGTTCCTCTCCTACGTCATATAGCCATCGTTTCCTCATGAAGAACAGAGAAAGATGAGGGAGGAAAAAGCAGAGGTTGTGGGAGACTCCTTCCTTGTTCCATCCTCCTTTGGTGCAAGAGCTGAAAGCATATCTAAACCCATTCAGTTAAAAAGGTTGTGGAAACACAGAACAGTTTGCACTCTGCCCCCCATCTCTAGCTCAGAGAGCAGTTATGGTCATGACTGCTGCTCATTTACACTGCCCTCGGAGCCCAAGGGTGAATCACAGTGTGATGCAAAGGTAGCCCTCTGTAATAAAAGGCTCTCCAGTTCTGCTTCTCAGTCTGTGTGTGTGTGTGTGTGTGTGTGTGCTGGCTTAATTCACTTATTTCTCCAACAAGTCTCCATGCTAAAAACATATTTTCCTTCCCTTTTCTAAATTCCTGACAATGCTACCCTTCAGCACAGCTCCCCAGGAACATCAGCCGAAGTCCAGAGCCCCTACCTCCCACACCTCTTCCTGATCAGGCTGTTTAACCCAAAAAGTAACTCACCACTTTCTTAACTCAAGGTTGCTGTGAGGCAGAGAAATACTACAACCTGAAGGCAGTGGGTAAGAAATAGGTTATATGAGTTGTTCCTCTCATTATTATGATCTATGTGACTCAGATAATTCCCTTTGATGGCAGTCAAGGCTGAGCATTAGGGAGTCTGTAGCGTGGTAATTCCATGACTGCAAGGAATTGACAGATATGTTGTGCTATTGTGTCGGGTTAAAACATGTAAAAGCACCATGTGAATCTACTGCACATCGTATCAAACAACACAAACTATTTGTCTAGCAACATTTCTTTTCTGACTTGCTACCTACATGCCTAGTGGTCAGGGATTTTTTACATCTGTTGTAATTTTCATTCTGCTGGCATACCCTGATTTTGGGTTTTTTTCTCCAGTGTAGGTTGTGAGGAGTTCAGCCCCTCTAGCTGGTCTCAGTTTCTGCTGAGACTCAGCATTACTGAGTCCCTCAGTACCCTCTGTGTTCCTGGTTTCAGCTGTAACCCAAATGTGATTAGCGCAATGTAGGAGAATACATGAGATCCTGAAATTAAGAATGTCTTCACTGAAGTCTTCCTGCCGACCCATTGCCCCCAAAATGCAAGATCTAGGACAAGGAAAGGGCAAATTATTTTTAACAGTATAACACCCTAGAATTTATATGGCAAAATAAAACTTACCATATAACAAAGTTGAGAGAAAGGAAATTTATTCTTGCAACTGCAAGATAAAATTGTCTCTCAGCTCTGAAAAAGATGTTTTAATGGTTTACAAACTACTCCTGTTTGGAGCAAAGTGAGTGTTACTGACTCTTAGTTTTCTATGATTGCTTTGTTGCAGAAACCTGGCTGTTTTTTCAGGCTATGTGAAGGATCTGGAATTACTAGAGACAAGAAGCAAAAATTCTTTAAATCAATGGAAAACCACTAAATTATGAATGGTTACAAACTAAAATATACAGTAGAACTAGATGCATATTTATGAATACCTGGTAAAAGCAGTATTGTAGTTCTCCAGAACAATGAGCTAAATAATGATGCTAAAAAGTTCCCATGTAAGTGACATCTAAGTGTGATGACACCATCAGAGAATCACATAATGTCAAAATGGTTGAGGTTGGAAAGGACTACTGAACATCATCTGATCCAACCTTCTGCTCAGGCAGAACCACCTATAACATCTTGCCAAGAGCCACATTCAGTTTCAAAAGCTGCATATTCAAAATGTCTTCAAGGATGGCAACTGCACAGTCTCTTGGGGAAGCCTTTGCCATTGCTTGGTCATCCGCATGGTGGAAGAGTGTTCAGAGGGATGTTCAGTGGGAACATCTTGTGTTAGAGCTTGTACTCACCGCCTCTGTTCCTTTCACTGGGTGCTTCTGAAATAAGACTGCCTCCACCATTTTTTCACCCTCCCTTCAGGTATTTACATATATTAATAAGATTCCTCCTCTCTGTAGGCTAAATAATCTCAGCTCTCTCATTGACCCCAGTTATTGAAAATTATTGTCCCCCAATTGAAAATTCCAAATAAGCTTTTCAAGGACACATAACTTTTGCCCTTGAAGATTAGCTCTACAAAGCTTCAGAGTTTTGAATTCAGTGAGACAGACAGGTGACTTCTCTCAATACATACAAATTTCACAGTCTGTCCATGTCTTTAGCCTCCTTTCCAAATTGTATATCTGGAACACTATAAATTTTCTAATAGAAAATTAAGTAAACCAGTGTTGTCAACAAAATGTTAAAAAGAGAGTTGCCCAAAATCAATGCTTGAATTGAGATAAACAACATAATAACAGAAAGGAAAAATCTCATGGTCTTTGCCATAAATGACTTTACTATAATTACTTCTGTGACAACTGAGAACATTTCTCAGGTCTCCTGAGCAACCCACAAGGTAACCACTATTTTCAGGGACACAACTAAAACAGTTTTCTTATTCTTGTGTTGTCAATACAGGTTCAACAATTTGGTCTTGGTGGCAGTATAAGGACACAGAGAAGCCAAAAAGGGGCAGAACACCCATGTTCTTAAGCCTTTTGGTTTTCCAAGGCTGTCTCAATCCAGGAAAGTGCAGCACAACCTTTCAAAAGTAAGACTCTTCTTACTTTTGAACTTCACAGATTTTCCACTCTCCCTTTGGACTGACAAGTGGAATTGCACCAAGATCTTACTTTGACACACAGACAAGAAGCACAGACTTGCACCTTCATGCCCTGCTTGTAGCTGAGGATATGCTCAAAGGGCATCCAAGGTAATACTCTTTGTCCTGCGCTTAAATCCTTTCCCATCCCTCTTACTGATCACATGGCAGATGTTGTAAACTCAAGGCTGATTTGGTTTACACCCACTACAGGTGGGTACGTACACCTTTGAACATGAATTCAGCTGAACCCAGCAGCTCTCTCAGGTCAGACAGCAGACTATGTGAACTGGAAGCAATATCACTCTGCTCATCTGAGCCTGTAATTCTGGAGTTATCTCTAGATGTGGCTTACAGATTTGCAGACTCCAGAGCAAAACTGCTGTGACACCAAAAGCATGCCAACTTCACCCACACCTCTGCTTCCAAGGCCAGACCAATAAATGCAAAGTTAATGCATTAAAATGATGTGTGACAGGTCTCCAAATGTACTTCTAAAATAAAATTACATTAGCACGATGGTTCGAAGAGATGTCTCCCTACAGTTTCTCATCTTAATTTTTACATATATATATATGATATTCTGCAACAAATTCAGGCTCTCTGAAATCACAGAGGCAAAAGAAACTCTTCATGGAGTCAAACATGGTCTGAATACATTGAAGAACTGCTCTAAGTAGAAAAACCTAGTATGTCTTTAAAATTATGCAAAAGCAAGCAAGAGGGAAAAGAGGACGGGGGAGTGAAGTCAGTTCTCTGCAATGATAGGATAAGAAAGCACATCAGAAGAAGAAAATTGTGTCAAGCCATATAAGTAAATGAAATATTTAAAATGAAGCAAAATATTTAGGTCTAGAAGGCACAGGCAAGTAAAACAGACATAATGATTCAATAATTAATTGTGTCACATATATTTACCAAACGATCCCTTTTTTTGCTTTGGATTTCTAAAGGTTTCTCATTGCTTCTGCGTTTAGCCTACAGTGTCATTTGTCATAATTTCTTGTTCCCATCTGATTGCCACACAATAGAGCTTCTTCTGAGCACAGCTCTATAATTAGCTGCTGCAAAATGCACAAGGGTTACATACATGAAAGGTTAGGAGGTAAATCTTTATGGGAAAAGAAGTGGTTTCATTATATAAAACAGCAAGAGATTTCTCAGATAAGAATTCTTCTCTTGCTGTCAGGAAAAAAAGATACTTTTTTCTCTCCTTCTCCACCTGACATACAGTATTTTCTGTATGAAACAAATTCCTTAGATGCATCTGTGGATGCTGAATTTGGTTGGCTTAGTTTTGGGTGAAAAATAGAGCACAGCCTAGCATCTGGGAATTCACCAGTAAGCAATGCATCGATAGATTAGTTATCCTCAGAGTCCTTTCATTTACAAGGTCTGACTGATGATTATCTTCGATAGTTGTTTACCACGAAGGAGACAGATCTTGACTTACACAATAGAGCCAGAATGAGGGGTCTGAAAGAGCTCAGAGGAAGGCAGCATCTGCAGACAGAGGAAGCTCCCTGTTTGGTCAGAGATGTCAAAGACTAACAGAGAGAGGAGGGAGGTCAGTTCATCAGCTGACAGCGAGGCAGACATGGGTCTCCAGTTAACACTGTGTATACAGGCACATAATACAGAAACAACAAGAATTATTCTGTGTGTCTTGTACCTCAACCTCATAGTCACCTGGTATGTTCACCCTTTCCCTATCCATCTTTCAGCCCACACAGTGCCAGTGTGTTGTAGGTGTTGATGTGATGTCCATGTAGGAGGGACATGGAGTGCAGGCTTCGTCTCTGAACTGAAAATCAATCCAGCAAAGCAGTGAGAGAGTGCAAGAGCTGGCTTGGGTATTCTCAAAAAGTGTCTTGCTTCCCCAGGTGAGCACGCTGTGATGCATACCTCCTATATCTGCAGAAATTAATTTCTAAGTTTTTAATCATAAAATTATCTGCGAAAAACGACTGTTACATTTACATCCCTATGAGCCCAAGGAGCCAGAGATACACAGTGGACATCAGAAGAAGGTGATTTGTGTCCTTACCTCTTCCTCTTCTCTTAAAAAAACCTCCAATCAAACACATTTTTGCAGCACTAAAACCTCAAACATGCCTTGTGCAGTTTACCACAAGGTTCCAACATTATGGCTTGTCACTTACAGAGACAGTCTCAGGCAAGATGGTATAATCATGCTCTTAACATCTTCTCTCACTGATGTCAGTGGTAACTTGTCTATTCTCTTAGTCGCCTATTGTCAGCACAGCTGCCTCACCTACTCATGCATTAAGTGTCCTGTGCTGGGGAACATGTTATGGTAATACCAACATATCAATGTTGATTCAGATCTCCTGGAAATCAGGGGAGTTCTTGGAAAATATGTGGTAAAGCAGCAAGATTCTTCGGTAAATGAATGGATGAAAATATCCTTGATAACAGTATAGCTATGATATGAAAACTAGCTCTTTACTACCATAAGATTATAGGATTACCATTCCTGGAGGGCTTTACTATTTGGCTGTGAAGATAAGAGAATTGAAGAAGGATGGGACTGGGTGTCATATTCTTGCAGCTGTATAGATATAAAAATATGAACTTTCTCTCTCCTGTGGGTGGATATAAAAAAAATAAATTCTACTTCATTATACTCAAGCACCACCAAACTCAATGATTTCAGAAGTAAAATGCTATGCAATGTCATAGCTACAATATTTTATGCACCAAATATTATTGACCAAGCTGCCAGAAATGTAAACACATTCATTAATGGTGGAAGTAATTGGACTAATCTTCAAAATGCAAATTATCAAAATACAATCACTCCAGTTCAGTGTAATGCATGGATTTACACCAGGTTAAAAAAAGGGGAGAAACAATTCTCTAATGTCACCCTCCAAATAACATTATTTCATGCACTGATCCTGTCACAAGCTCAGAGCTTTCATTTGAACTGCAACACACTTTGTAGACAGGTCTGAGATTAACCCTTCAAGCAATGAGAAAATTAAGACTCCATCATGTCCCTGGATATTTCACTTGAAGCTTAGTTGAGTTTAAGAACAGCACAAAAAAATTTCCTGTATATTGCCTGTGCTTCTCCTTGCCAGATTATTTCTACATGTGTGTTCAATTTCATGAATAGATTGAGATAATACCCAATGCTTCCAGCAGCAGCTTCAGGCAGTTTTATGAGGAAATGGTTTCCTGGTTTCCATAATAACGCTCAAAACATTTCACTGCAATATCATAAGCATGAATGGCAATCCATCATTAGCACCAAAGATATTCCTGGCCTGATCACAGGGAACACTATTTATAAACAGGTGATGTTTGTATTTTCAGACTCTATTCCACAACAAGGAGGTTGTGGAGGAAAGGGGCAGTTAACAGACATATAAACAGACTGACAATAATCATACTTACAGAAGTAAAATTAGGATTTGAAGATAACTTCCTAAGAGGGTAAGAAAAGTATGTGAGGTGCATCAAATAGTTTATATGCCTCAATTAATCATATCTAGATGAATACAGTAGAACTGAGGAACAGTCATTAAAGCATTAGTCTTTGTTAGCTTTTATTCCTACAGAGAACACTAGTGTCTCTGAGCACTTGCCCAGTGTTACTGGTGAGGTAGATCCCAGACATTGGATCCTATATCTGCAAAAAGAGTAAACTGCAACTGTATTACACAGACAGTAATGCCTACTCTCAGACACCCTTGACATGCTTTGGTAAAACCTCTAGTTGGCTTTAAAATGTGACCTCAGTGTGAGATGAATATTTTGGTAGACATGATTTAATACTTGTTACAAGAAGCCAGACCCAGTGGGCTGCAGGATCTGGGGAGTGTTTCCCTCCCAGCTGTGCTGGTTTGTGCTGAAGTAGAGTTAACTTCTTTCATAGTGGGTAGTATGGGGCTATGCCTAGGATTTATGCAGAACACAGGATTGAAAATGTAGAGACGTTGCTGAGCAGAGCTTACACAGAGCCAAGGTCTTTACCAATTTCTGTACTGTCATCCGAACAAGAAAGTTGGGAGTGCATGGGAGATTGGGAAGTGACATAGTCAGGACAGGTGACCCAAACTGACCAAAGGGATATTCCGTACCATAGGACATCATGCTCAATATATAAAATGGGAAGGAGAAGGAGGAAGGTGAGGACATTTGGAGCTATGGTGTTTGTCTTCTCAATTAAGCATTACATGTGCTGAGGCCCTGGTCTCCTGGAGATGGCTGAACACCTCCTGCGCATGGGAAGTAGTGAATTAACTTCTTGTTTTGCTTTACTTGTGTGCACAGCTTTTGTTTTCCCTATTAAGCTGTCTTTATCTCAGCCCATGAGTTTTTCTAACTTTTACCCTTCAGACTGTCTCCCCCATCCTGCTGATGGGGGAGTGGTCGAGTGGCTGTGTGGTGTTTGGTGGCTGGCTGGGGTTAAACCATGACACCAGCCCTGTGCCGCTGAAGCAGGTCTGCTCCCTGGGCCAGGGTGCTCTCCTCACAGCTCCATCAAGGCAGCTGGCTGCCATTCTCCCTTCCACGTCACTGCTGATAAAATATTAAATACAGGGTTCAAACCAGTCCCTGGAGACCTCAACCAGGAATAGTCAACTGTATGATATGCCAACAGGATTAACTTTCTCAGTTTTCCAATGAACTTCTTCTAAATTAGGTTCATCCAGCACACAATGATTTTCAAAAATGTTGACCTCTTTATACAGGTATAATGCAGGACTGAGGAAAAAATGTCTTATCCAAATAGTAATATAGCATCAACAAAATTATGATCATAAAAATTTGCCTGTTTCATTCAATATATTATCACTTATTTGCTCCTCATTAACTATGGCACCCCAAAAACTTTTGACTGATTATTCTGAGAGGTGGCTCCTACCTTCTTAACTTATTATGTTTTCCCTTTCTGAGCACTCTCTTCTCTGTTTCCTGAATATTGTTTGCTGCTCTTTAAAGAACAAAGGCTGATGGTCATACTTTTGCATTATTGTCCGGTCTCCTGAAATGTGAAGAATTCTATATCTCCACAGAACTCCTTACAAAGAATTTGCAGCAAATTATGAAACTTAGTTTGTAATTGCCTTTCCCACAAACTCTCTCTTGGGAAAGATTTCAGAAAGCTTTACAAGTCTGTGCTGATTTTGGAATAAACCTTCGCCGGTTCATGACTTCGCATGAAAATCATGCAATATGCAGGCAGCTTGCACCATTTTACCAGAGCTAAGCAGGAATATTTTCAAAGAAATTAGATTGAATTAAATATGCTCTTCTCTGGAAGATAAGTATTTTTCAGAGACCTATTCATTGCAACAAAGTCCACCTTTAGATCCTCTTGCTGCTGTCAAGGGTAGACAGGGGAAAACTTGTGTATATATCAATCAGTCTCAATAAGGCAAAATGAGCTCAGACTTCTGCCTTCCTTGTGGGCATCTTCATTTGAAATTCTCTCTGGAAATTGTATTAGTTTTCATATGAGAAGGTCCCTATAATTTACCTAATTATCAGCCTAACAGTTTTGCATGCAGCTCATGTGCAGAAAAGGAAAGGAATGATGAGGGAAATTGACAGAAGAGCTTTTATTTCCCCTGACAGAAATGTCATCTCAACCTAATTTGCATGTTAACATTACACATTGTCCTCCAAATCTTATTGGTGGAAATATATCCACTCTCATCTATTCCCATACCAACAGAAAACAAGAATTGGCATTTGTTCACTTGTTCCAGGAAAGCAGCTCCAAAAAGATTGAATTTGGGTCAGACATTGCCTGCCATAGAGAAATTCAGACTTTTAAATACAAGTGATTTCTTTTAAATCAGATCTGTGATACAAAGAAATCAACTGAACAGCATAATACTCTTAAGCAAGCTTTTCTTTAATTACAGCACTGGGTACATGGGGGATCACGCCTCCTATCACACGCACTCTGGCTACAAATGGGACAGATTATATCTCTACAAATCATACATATTCAGCATATTTCCAAGAACTCATACATGTATGTTAATTATTTCCCAAAAATCATCACCTTACCTCCACCCCTTTTGCACCTGTGCAGTCAGCTACAGCAGTGATTGGTGAGTCTTCTGCAACCCACCATGGTTGTCCCATAGTATTCATCACCTGTCCTCTGGATGAACTCTCTTACTTGCTGCATGCATGTTGTTCCTTGTTTTAATTCCAAACTACACACCTAGTTTCAGCTGGTATTAGTTCCTTATCATCCTGAGAACTTACTCCACAGACTCTCTGATTGATTGTCAGTTATCGCTTCACTTCAGGAAAACAATGCAAAGCATGTATAGTTGAAGTGGACTACAAAATTCTAGGGTTAATTATTGCTAAAGCTACAATTCCTGAGCTCCCCTTATTTGGTTGAAAGGAAAACATGATTGCATTCTGCACTTCAAAAAAAATTACCTATGGACAACCCAGGACAGAACAGAAAACTACACACCCTTCTTTTGCAGACTATGCCTTCATAAATAGTCGGAGCCTGAGACACAGAAAAAAAAGAAAGAGTCCTGCTAGCAAATTGCTGCTTCACATTCCTTACTCAGATTCTTAAAAATGCCTTTTGACATGCAGACATTACCAATATTTGAACCTTTGAGAAGACTGACATCTATTGTAATCCTGCAGGACCTTCTGATGCTCATATCCTCAGGACTACTGAATGCCAACCTGAGTAGTCACAGGTTACTTGGAAAATTCTCCAGTCATTCACTGTCTCATCTTCTCCCTCTTTAAAATCTACATCTACAGATTAAGTGTCTGACCACTTCTGAATAAAAAGAGAGTGCAATTGCAGAGGTCTATATTACTGATCCCTTGATACTGATTGATAGCATATTTTCAAATCCATAAACAATAGATTCAGTCCCAGTATCAGGGCTACTGGACTTTTTACATTACTATACTTCATCTAGTGTCAGAAGTACTTTGTGTATGACCCAGGACTAAAAATGGCAGGGCCTTGTCTCCTTCAATAAGCCATTATCCATTTTATATTAACTGAGCACTATGTGGCTGGTAGATGCACAAAAATTAAGAACTTACAAGTCTATATTCTGGGCTAAAAAGGAAAAAGCAATAGTATGAAGGACCATGTCATCATATGCAGTTGAAATTATTTATCTCTCAACTTCTGTGCTGCTTCACGTGTTCTGTCTAAACTGCTGTGTATGCCACTCGCTCACATTTTTGTAGGTAACCCAGACACAATGGAATAATTTGTCTCTACATATAATACAAAGT
>NW_008670140.1:10617-10871 GCF_000695815.1 Acanthisitta chloris | reverse complement strand
CCAGCGGCCCCCGGGGCGGGGGACGCGTCACCGTGGTGCGAAGTTCGCACCCGCGAAGGACGAGTCACCGCGGGCACAACGCGCCGCCACGAGCCCTCCCAGCGCTGGTTGGCGATGCCAAGCTAAAACTCGGCATCGACAAACCCTCCCAGCCCTGCCTTTTCGATGCCAAGCTCAAACTGCCTTAAAATTAACCGTTTGGGGCTTGCCTGAGAGTCCGGGCTCCAGGAGGGAGAGGAGGAATAGGAGACCCA
>NW_008670140.1:8028-9983 GCF_000695815.1 Acanthisitta chloris | reverse complement strand
CTGCCCTGGGCAGGGACACCTCCCACCAGAACAGGTTGCTCAAGGCTTTAGCCAACCTGGCTTTGAACACTGCCAGGGTTGGGGTATAATAATGTCTAAATCCAAGCAGTACTGAAGGCTGGACCCTGAGTGTTTGGCCAAAAAGGTTAAAAAGAAACACAGCCGTTTACCAGCACACACAGCTCAGCAGCTGAGGGGAGCAGAATGCTATGCCTGGCCACTTTGTCCTGAATCCTGGTGGAAAAGCTCAGATCCCAGAACACTGCTGAACTAGAGGACAGGCAGCCCTGTGGCTTCCCTCCACCAGAAGAGATCCTTGGCATGGCCTGTGAGCCAGGGATAGAGGAAGAAATGATCCCCACGGGTGTGTCATTCCGCACCTCAGGATGCACAGCCCAATCCAGCATTGCACTTGTCCTCTGACCACTGTCTCCTGATCCATCCCCATCCATCCATAGATCCATCCCAGGGCTAGCTGTGCAAACTGTGCTGCCTCTCCTCTAGGAGGAGTTAACTCACTTCTCATCATACCTGGAAGAGCAAGTGCTCTCTCTAGGTCTAACATGCTAAGCCTGTTCTGAACATGGGAGCTGTAGGCAGCCCCTGGTGCCTGTTGAGCATCTCCATAAAACACACTCCTGTTCTATCTCTGTCCTTCATTCCAGCAGAGTTCAAAATGCTGATGCCCTGAATGACGCCCCTCAATGGAAAAGGAAAAAGGTGGTGGGATTTGGCAAAGCTTACTAAGGTAAGGTTCATGTTCCCAAAGAACCCTCAAAACAGGAAATGGGGAACCCCAAGAGATGGGTGAAAGGAAAGACAACGGAATAAATGGGATTCCTCAAACGAGATCTTGCTGGAGGAAGAGCAGGGGAAACATGGAGTTAAAGGAACGGGACTGGAAGGAGCAAGCAGTACCTGTTTCACCAACTCCTGAAGTCAGGCAGTTATTAGGGTGCAATCAGCTATCAGCTGAACTAATCCCCAGTGTAATTCTGGTTAAACCCATGGCATTACATTAAGGATTAACTCAGCTAAATCATACCAGGGTCGCTTACAGCATCATTCATTTGGTGCTTTTCCATACATTGTTGGTTTTCAAGTAAGGGCAGATGAAATTTCTGCCGTAAAAACAATATAGCAAGGTTGGACAAACAGGCAAACAAGCCTGAACATAACATCTATTGGAAAACCACATCCTGGTACAAGGGACTTCACCTAGCCAGGACACAAGGCTATGTCTCATCTACTGGAGGATACTGGGGAGAGGAAATGTGGCTGAAAATCTGTGTGCACAGCAAAATGGCCCAAGGGCTTGGCTTTTCCATAAGCATGGAGGCCTCCAAGTGTTCCCCAAGGCTGCATAGAGGCATTCAAGTGTTCCCTAAGGTGGTATGGAGACATCCAAGCATTATCCAAGGCTGCATGGAGGCATCCAGGTGTTCCCTAAGGCTTCATGGAGACATCCAAGTGTTCCCCAAGGCTGCTCAGTTTGTTTAGCTTCTGCTCAGAAGTGACTTCATGCCACATCCAAATCACAGCACTCAGAGTCATCATCTCACCTTTTATTTGTACATGGATTTGAGTATATTTGCCAATGTGAGAGCTTCAAAACTGATCAAATCCATGTTGGCCTGGTAGGAAGAGCATGGAAAACCTCAAGGAAAATACAGGTGATGACAGATTAACCATGACTGTTGTTGTATTTGTGGCTCTGCTCCACAGGAGCACAGAAGAGCTTGGTAATATCTCCAGTGAGTTAGTTATGCAGCTTAATTCCTATGAATTATTTTTAAGTGGGTTCTCTTGTTGTTTAGCTGGATAAAAACACTTAATATTCTCCTTCAGGGAAGTCATTAAAAGCAGCACTGAGGAGAAAGTCTTGAGGGTGATGGTGATGAGAAACTCCCCATGAGCTGCAGAGTGAGCTCAGCCCAGAGACCAACCCAGTCTTG
>NW_008670140.1:0-7687 GCF_000695815.1 Acanthisitta chloris | reverse complement strand
AGCCAGGTTGGCTAAAGCCTTGAGCAACCTGTTCTGGTGGGAGGTGTCCCTGCCCAGGGAGGTGAGGTGGCACTGGATGATCTCTAAGCTCTATTCCAACCCCTTCACATACTATGATTCTATGACTCTTTATACCCTATGTTATTTTTTCCTTTGTGTACCTTTAGTGAAGAGAGGGCTGAAAATGTGCTCAGCAGACCAAGGCAAGTGAGGAAATATACTTACTGAAGAACCAGAAGCAGCAAGAAAGGGGCTGTGAAGAAGAAAAGGCTTTAATAACCATTGCCCAGTCAACAATTCGTCCTGCCACACAACTGGTCCCAGTGAGGGCATTTTTGAAGCAAAAGCAATTATGATTCTCATTAAAAATGAGCAGTAGAAAGGTCAAGAGAAAGATACAAAACTTGTGCTACTATGTAACAGAAAAATTAGCATCTAGAGCATGTAACACCTCCATGTTTCCCCTAGATATGTATCAGTGAGACAGAAAATGAGTCAACATGATCTCTGTTTGTTACATCATTCTTCGCTTCTAATTTCAAAGTGATTTCCCTTCTAGGAATTGAATTGATTGCACAGAACCTGCCTGAGAATTGGAGCAAATCATATTTTGTGTATAAAACATCAAGGTGGTTTTTCTCCCCTATTTTTCCCACGCACAATGCAGAAAATGGTATGGATTTCTGTAACATTAACTTCTACTAAATAACTAATGTGGTTACTGCCTCAAGGTTTAATCTGTGTGGTCTTTCCAAGAGAGTATTTGATGAAACAGAATGAGAAATTAAGCAAGGAGAGGAAAAATCTAGTTGCTTACCCCAAGAGACATACAAATTAGTGACACTATTAATTTGCATTAAAGAAGTGCTTGGGCTATTGAAGAAGCTCCAAGAGTTTCAGCCTAGGACAGCTGGGAAAAGCAGCAGCACCCCAGCAAAGCAGTCAGGGAGGAAATCTCTCCACATGGATAAAAGAGCACTTGAGCAGCCTCCCTGCTTGGTCAAATGCAGCTTCAGGGATTATCTGGCACTTCCAGGCCCTATTACATAGGGGCAGGAGGTCGAGGGAGGGATTCTGGTCCTCTGCCCCCTCAGGTGACACACACCTGCAGTGCTGCTCCAGCTCTGGGGTCCCAGCACAGGAAGGACATGGAGCTGTTGGAGTGAATCCGGAGGAGGCACCAAGGTGATTAGAGGGATGGAGCAGCTCTGCTGGGAGGAAAGGCTGAGAGAGTTTGGGTTGTTCAGCCTGTAGAAGAGAAGCTTTGGGGTGACCTAATTGTGACTTTCCAGTGCCTGAAGGAGCCTGCAAGATGGAGAGAGACTATCGACAAGGGCCTGGGGGGACAGGACAAGAGGGAATGGCTTCACACTGACAGAAAGCAGAGTTAAATGAGGAACGAATTCTTGGCTGTGAGGGTGCTGAGGCACTGGCACAGGTTGCTCAGGCTGTGCCTGCCCCAACCCTGGAAGTGTTCCAGGCCAGGTTGGATGGGGCCTGGAGCATCCTGGTCTAGTGGAAGGTCCCTGCCTACAGCAAGGGGGTTGAAAGGAGACACTCTTTAAGGTCCTTCCATGCCAAACCATTCTGAGATTACAGGGAATATGTCCATTTGTGATTATTCTCACTCTCCTTACAGGATTGGAGACTTTTGTTCCTTTCCTTACTGAGAAGGACAGAAGGTTATGCCCCAGGTACCTGTCCTTCTGCACACTGATTCAGCAGTTTGGGATGTCTATACTCCCCTGACATCCCAGTCCAAAGAGGCAATAAACCTCTAGACAAATAGTGCCTGTTGTGCAACCTGTTACACTAGCAAGGCCTACAGAGAACAATATCTATATATAACTCCACCAAACAGACCCAACAAGCAGCTGCCTGTGAGGCATTTGCTACAGTCATCCTCTACCTTCCAAATCACCTTCTTAATCAGAATTCCTGTCCTGGCATCACCCAAGAACTTACCCCAAAGTGCCAGCACTGATGTGAGTGCTTCCAAGCCAGGCATGACTGCTGGTTCCCTCAATACTCAGCTTGACATGCCTAGTGTAAGAAGATCATGAACACCTACTGTCACCTGCAAGAAGGTGGAAATTAAACCAGGCCACATCCTTTTTGCTCTGGGCTATCAACCCTACAAGTGCTGCAGTTTTTGGGCAGGTGTCATGGAAGGAGAGAGGTGTCCCTTGCAGCATTCTTCCACATGGAAGATACCAATGGGGAGGTCACCATCCTTGACTTTGTACAACTTAAATCCTTGCATGTTCCCTTACTTTGACTACATCTGAAAAGCACCACCCAAACTAACATCAGATCCTCAGGAAGATGGAGTCCAGAGACCCTCTGTAATGCTACTAGTGACACCCATTCCTCCATGCCTTCTTGCCTGCTCTGGGTTGTCCATTTGGGAAAGCAGGACCAAAGGTGGAATAAGCAGGGAGGGTGGCCAGGCTCTCCTGTGTGCCATGGAAGCCAAGCTGGCTATACTGGACAGATGAGTGACCCTCCCTGCACTCAAACTATTCCACTACTAGGCTGCCTCTGCTCTTGTGTATTTGCCACACCCATTCCTCCATGCCTTCTTGCCTGCTCTGGGTTGTCCATTTGGGAAAGCAGGACCAAAGGTGGAATAAGCAGGGAGGGTGGCCAGGCTCTCCTGTGTGCCATGGAAGCCAAGCTGGCTATACTGGACAGATGAGTGACCCTCCCTGCACTCAAACTATTCCACTACTAGGCTGCCTCTGCTCTTGTGTATTTGCCTTCCCAGTACTACCTGCAGGTTTTTTTTTGCTTGTTTAGTTTTTCAAGTGATAAAGACACAGTTGTCACCTTCAACACCATTTCTCCTCAGGTTCTCTGGCTTTGTTTGTTCTCCTGCATAGACTCATCAAGGTTGGAGGAGACCTCAAAGATCATCAAGTCCAACCATTAACCTGTCATTGCTGTGACCCCTAAACCATATATTCCTGTACCAGATCTAGGCATCTCCTAAACACTTCCAGGGATGGTGACTCCACCTCCCTGGGCAATGATCGGTGAAGTGCTTGCACTTCCCCTTCCATGCTCCCCCACAGTTCACCGCTGTCACAGGGCTTCTCCATAGGTTCACTCACCACCTAGGAAGAGATCCTACAGAGGACAAACAGCCTAAAGACAGCTCTCAGGAGGGAGCCCATGTGGAAATGAGTGGAGAAACACTTAAGGCAGATCCAGGCTTAGCAGACAAAAGTCCCAGGGGAGGCTTGCACCCAGTTAATGGAGGGCCCTTCAGTCCCCAGGAGTGTAACCAGTTGTGCTCATCCAATCCTAAGTGCATTAAGCTGGGTACCTCTGAAAATGAAGTATTCCCCAACTGAACACACGTAATAGTTCTGGCATCAGCCTGCAGATACCAGCAATACGGAACTGCCCCAACAAGCAGTTCCAGCTTATCTACCTCACCTTTCACCCAGGGCTTTTCACAGAGAGTTTTGCATTCTATGTATAAGTCAAGTCTGGATCTGCAGCACTAAAACCTCACTTGAGAGACAATAAACCAGAAATAAACTAGGAAAGCAAAGCAGAGATTGATGGAAGCACCAGGGGTACAGGCTAGCGGGGCACTACCTCACGATGGCATAAGCAATTAGGCCTTGAATGAGGGCAGGAAACATTTTATCCTTTCTTTTTTTTTCTGTAGTTCAGATATGGGACCATCCCCAAATTTGATAAGCTGTTGGAGAGAAACAAGAGCTCCAGAAGTGACAACAAATGAGCCACTGAAATCTCCAGGGCTGCCAACACCCACTGCTGTTGGGGACTGCTACAGCCAGCCAGAAGTTCAAAACCAGTTTGCCAAGATTTCACAATGGGAGAAATGAGTCCAAGCCAGGAACAAGCTTTGCACCTACATGGGGTTTCTCATAGTACTGCAGAGCTCCCTTGAGAGAACCCAGAGCTGGGATTTCCATTTTGTTTTTTTTAATGGCTGTGCCTCAGTGACACAACCACTAATGTTCACCAGTAGGATATCACTTTCCTTCACCCTCTCTAGCCTGTAACCCGCAGTTCTGAAGGTTCCCAGTGCAGCTGGTCCAGCCACTGGGATGACATCTCACACAGCAAGGCCGTACATAGCAAATTCCCATCATCAGTAGGGAAATGGTGATGAAAAAATGCACAATCCTAGAGCTGCTTCTGTCACGCTCTTTTACAGAGTGGGGACAAACGTGCCCCGTCCTCTGAGCACCACTCAACACAGAATGGGTCAGGCCTGTAGGGACCACAATGGGTATTCTGGTCCCACCTCCCTGCTCAAGCAGGGTCAGCCCAGAGCACATGGCTCAGGATTGTGTCCGTATGGCTCAGGAATATCTCCAGTGAGGGAGAATCCACACTCTACCTGGACAATCTGTTCCTGTGCTCAGTCACCGCACATGGAAGAAGTTCTTCCTCATGTTCAGGTGGAACTTTGTGGGCAGCAATTTCTTCCCAGCAGATCTGTAAAACAAGTTCTAACAGGGTCCTTGATTTTTCTTACCTCTTGATTCTTATTTCTCTTTTTCTGTATTCATATTTCTCTTTCTCTCCCTCTTGCCTGTCTTTATAAATCTCTAGAGTCTTCGAGATTTATTCTTAATATCTAATCTAAATTTCCCTCTTGCAATTTATCCCCATTGCCCCTTGTCCTGTCACTGCAGCTCCTAACACAGAGTCCCTCTGCAGCTTCCCTGGAGCCCCTTCAGATCCTGGCAGGTTGCTCTGAGGTTTCCACACAATCTTCTCTTCTCCAGGTTGAACAACCCCAACTCCCTCAGGCTGTCTCCATAGGGAAGGTGCTTTAGTCCTCTGATCAGCTTTGTGGCCTCCTCTGGACTTGCTCCAACAGCTTCATGTGCTTGTGATGTTGGGGACACCAGAGCTGTGTGCAGTACTCCAGGTGGGGAATCTCCTCTGCATCACCTCAGGATGCAAGTACAGACATGCAGGCTGAGGCTTTGAAGAGTCAATGCAAATATGGTGCAAGTGATGGAGCACAAAGCCATTGGGCAAGTGAAGAATTAGAACTGAAAGGGCTTTTATTTGTCTGAAGGCTGCTGTCACTGCCTCAGCTTTAGGTTGCATCTCAGCAAAACAAGTCTAAAATATATCCCTACCAGGGCCTGGACAACACTTGCAAGGAAAGGAGTATTGACTTTTCAGATCTCTTCCTTTGAAAGCAAAACAAGGATTCTTATCATTTTGTGGTGTGCCATATTGCAGTAAAGATATTTATTTATTGAATGTAATTAATTATCTACTACAGGTCCATTGCCTTTGCCCTAGGTGATTTCTTATCCCTATCACAGCCTTTGACCCTTATCCCTACCTTGTTCCTTTTACAATACTCGAATAAAATCTCAGTTCCTGACATCTCCACATACTCACCTTCCCCACACGCTTCTGGAATTTGGGAACTCAGGAACACAGGTTAGAAGCCACTTATGTCTTCCTCCAAAAGCAGAGGAAGAAGCATAGAACAGCCTATCTGGTATCTTTGTAGATAAAACTGCTCCAAAGCAGTCTCAGTCGAGGGAGAGTCAACAGAGGCTAAGGAAGGGCCGAGGAAAAATGCAGCCTCTCCAGGGCTGGGCAGTGCTGCAGCTGGACAAGCACAAGCAGCTCCTATCACAATCGAAGCCTAATTTCTTCCTAATCCTGTTACAAACACCCAGCTGTGTGTGAGAGCAACTCCTACCCCTCACTCCCTCTGCCTCCAGACTCCAGGCAGCTGTGAACAGGAGCTCTCTAGCACCAACACTTCTCCAGCCATCCCAGCAAACAATCCCACAGCACCCACCTGTTTTCACCTGTCCTCACTCCTGTGCAGGAACAGGTTTAAGATCTGTGATACACTACTGGATTTTAGCAGTTTTTCCTCAGTGCCATTTCCTAGTGTGATTTGTCACACAGATTACCAGCCAAGCTCTCTAACCAAGGCACATGTGTGCTGCCACCAACTAAGATAAACTAGACAGAAAACCATGTGAAGGTAAACTTTTTCAGGTTAAGCTTTAAAAACTTAGGCTGTCATTTACTTTATCCAAACACAGATTATCACAGAATGGGTTGCAAGGACCTTAAAGATCATTATGTTCCACTCCCTGCCATGGGCAGGGACACCTTCCACTAGGCCAGCTTGCTCCAAGCCCCATCCAACCTGGCCTGGAACACTCCCAGGGATGGAGCAGCCACAGCTGCTCTGGGCAAAGTGGCCCAATAGATATAGTTAAAAAGACTCTCAAAGCTCTCCATTGCCAAACTGGATGAAAACAATTCCTCATTTGCCATGGGAGATGCCTCCTCCTCTTGAGTTCTATGCTCTGCAGGCTGCACGTGAGAGCTTAAGAAATAGGCCACATGAGCCCCTGCAGTTAATTTTGTGTTGCCTCACCCAGCTGGAAGCTCCAAGCACCACCCCCAGATTTGGCTGTGACACCCATCTCCAGCCCCATGCCAGAAGTTGGTTTCAATCAGCAGACATAGCACCTTCTGGGGGAAAAAGAATTAAAAGAAAAGAACATTAACTTATCAAGAACCTACTTGATTTCCCACCTCTCTCCTGTCTGACCAGGGACATAGAGCACATGGGCACAGGAAGTCAGGCCATGGCACACTGGCAGTGGCATTTGCTACCAGAGATGGAGACAGGGGAGATCTGCTGCAGGGCAACACTGGAGAAACCACCTCACCTAACCCCAAACCCAGAAGAAAGGCAAAGGAACCTTCCTGATTATCCCCAGGGATAATCAATCCCTGGAAACCCAAACACCCAGGCTGGTGGGTTGAGGGCAGAGCCTGCATTCCCTACAGAGGGAAGACAAGCTATTCCTTGCCACACAAAGGCCTAGGAGGGCGGAAGAACAGCCCTATAATTCCAGGTTATGAGGAATAAAATGTGAACCCCAAAGGCTTTCCTGCAAAGCCAAGTCACAGCAGGACTTTGCATATGCTTCATGCCTGAGAGGGCTGGAAGCACAAGGCCTCAGGGCACCAGGCTCTGGATCATAAGAGCAGCAGACATGCAGGCAAATAGAGAAATGCAGAATATAATTAGTAACACTTTTTATATTATAACAAACCAAATTTGTTCTAGCAAATCCACATACAAAAAAATTACCTGTGACACCTGGGGGAAAGGTTCTGTGGCAGATGATGGGAGCCAGAGCACAAAATGTCCACAGTGCCACAACAAACAGACCTCAACCAAACAAATAAATATCAAAACCTCACTAGCATAATGATTAACCTTCCCAGAAGGGAGGGTGGGAAATCTCCCTGCCAGCACTGAGCTATGTTAGACCTCTTCTGGAAAACCAAGTATTGCTGTGGTCATTTAAGGCCAGAAGAACTGAAGTGAAACAAGAGGCAGTACACAGAGAGAATAAGGCAGGTAAGGAGGAGTGTCAGGAGGAGAGGTGAAGAGGGACTGAGTTATCTGATCTGGCAAAGACTGAAATGAGATGCAAGTGGCATCTCCAATGGGAACAGGCAGGTCAGTGACCACATGCTGGAACGCAGGACTGGGAGACAAAGGCCAAGTATAGTGCCGCAAGCCTGAAAAGCAAACCCTGAAGACTTTCAAATCTCTCTTTTGGCACATACACCAGGAACTAGCAGCTTAGGGGGTGGTATTTTTATATTGATAGGCGGGTGAGAGGCTGCACAT
>NW_008670139.1:400-965 GCF_000695815.1 Acanthisitta chloris | reverse complement strand
ACACGGTGCCCTGGCATGTGCCATATGTGCTCAGGGCACCCATGGGTGCCCCCAGATGCCGGTGAATGATGGCTACAAGAACATTCAGGCAGCGTTCTACCGGGACGTGGGGGCGTACCGGGCGCTGCTGGAGACACCTGGGTGCCAGAACTGGGATGCAGCCTTCACCATCCACGGTGGACTGGGGACACTGGGGTCGTGGGGGGTTCTGGAGGGTCCTGAGGGTGTCCAGGGAGGCACTGGGAAGCACAGCAGGGAGGGACTGTGCATGCTATGTGGGGTGCTGTGCAGCACTGGGACACTGGGGAGAAGCACTGATGGTAGGGTAGGGAGGAACTGGAGGCATTGGTGGAACGAATTGGGGGTGCTGGAGGATGCTGGGGATGGGAATTGGGGTGCTGGGGGCACTGGAGAGCATTGTGGTTAGATTTAGCGGTGCTGGAGGGTATGGGGAAAGGAATTAGTGGGGGCACAAAGGGTAAGGTCCTGGGGGGCACTGGGCATTGTTGTTGGACTTGGGGGTGCTGGGGGGCACAAGGGGGGGGTAAGGTGGGGCGGGGCCGCG
>NW_008670139.1:0-272 GCF_000695815.1 Acanthisitta chloris | reverse complement strand
TTTGGGTGCTGGGATAGAGACTGAGGTAGTGGGTAGCCCATGGAGACACTGAGGAAGACACTGGGGTCCCATAGACTGGACTGGGGCAGGAATGGCAGTGCTGGGGGTGCAGGACCCCCTGACATCACCACCCCCAGGTCTTCAGGACGGAGTGATCAGAGTGTCACAGGACCTTGCGAGGGCCAAGGGCATGGAGCTGGACGTCGTCGAGTACTACACCTACATGCACCCTGACCCCAGCACCATCCCCGAGCCCCAGTGAGAGCCCCCCC
>NW_008670138.1:0-464 GCF_000695815.1 Acanthisitta chloris | reverse complement strand
CCACATTTTTACTGTCTTCTTGCTATATAAAGTGCATTATTTGGTTCCCAAAGTCTAAGCTAGGATGTCTCACGGTGGTTTTGGGCAGGTGCCTGTGTCAGTGGTGATTTGTGAGCCATGAGGAGGGGAACTGAGAGCTGTGGAGAGATCCCCCAAGTCAGACTACAACAAAGGCTCACTGAACATGTCTGGGGAGAGCGAGGACGAAGGACAGCAAAAAGGTAGGACATGAAGAGGCACAAGTCATTTTCAAGCACGGCCTCCAGCTCCCACATCCAGGGCCCCTTTCCACAGCTCAGAACTGGAACACTTTGAATGCAATGGCTAAGTCAGTCCTGGACATTCCTTCACTGAAATACACACAGCAAAACCAAGCTGGCTAAAAAACAGACTTTGACATCAGAGTGTAAGAAAGTAACAGAGAAAATTGTTTACTTTGTCTTCCTTTCAAATGTCAGTGCAAA
>NW_008670137.1:11959-17531 GCF_000695815.1 Acanthisitta chloris | reverse complement strand
GCCTCCCGCAATCCTCCCGCAATCCTCCCGCATCTTCCCTCCTGCCTCCCGCAATCCTCCCGCAATCTTCCCTCCTGCATCCCGCAATCCTCCTGCAATTCTCTCTCCTGCATCCCGCAATCTTCCTTCCTGCCTCCCGCAATCCTCTTTCCTGCCTGCCACATTCCTCCCGCAATCCTCCCACAATCTTCTCTCCTGCCTCCCGCAATCCTCCTGCAATCCTCCCTCCTGCCTCTCTCCTGCATCCCACAATCTTCCTGCAATATTCCCGCAATCCTCTCTCCTGCCTCTCTCCTGCCTCCCGCAATCCTCCCGCAATTCTCCCTCCTGCCTCCCTCCACCAGCAGCAAAACCTCACTGCCTCCCCACTGCATTCTGGCAGGGAACACCCTGTGGACAGGCTCTGCCAGCCCGTGAGGAATTTTGGGGGTGTTCCCCTAGGTTTGACAGCCAGGGATGGAGAAGGTGGGAAGGAAGACCATGGGCACGAGGCATCTGCAGCAGGAGACAGCACTGAGTCTCCCTCCTGGGGCACAGGGGAATGGGGGGAAGATGCAGTTTGGGACCATAGCGTGTTTGCCATCCCTGGTTTGAACATCTCTTGGTGATGCTAATCCATGTTCCCCTGGAGCCAGAGTGATGTGGAGGACCAAACAGGACCCCTGGGGATGTACCTCCCCAGCCCCAGCTGCTGTCACAGCCCACCAAAGCAAACAAACCACCCAACTTGCTTCCCATAAATCCTCCACTCCCTGCTGCACTCTGGAAAAGAAGCTCTTTTTCTTCTCCATGGACTGGTGGTGGCTGGAAACCAACGTGTCCCTGTGCCTGGGCAGGGAGCAGGGATGTTTGTCACCATCCCATGGAGCCAGGGCAGCAGTGGCAGGGACAGGGTGGACATCAAGTGACCTCTTATTGAAACTGAGCTCCTCCACGCTGTTCCCTGCTGTTTTTTTTTTTACCTCTTATTGAAACTGAGCTCCTCCACACTGTTCCCTGCTGGTTTTTTTTTTTCCCTCTTCCTCACTTTTTATGGCAAAGAATTGAACTTGATTTTTAATTGGGTGGTGAAGTCAGTGTGCACCCGGGGTGCCCCTGGGGTGATGGGTGATGCCCAGATCCAGCTCTCAGCAGGGCTCTCACCACGGGCACCTCCCAGCTGAGGGCTAGGGGGATTATTTGTGTTAGCAAAAAAGCAGATTAAAAGCCAAGAGAGCAATTCGTTGCTGCTGAATTGCTAACGCTCTGTGTGCAGCAGGAGCTGCTGCAGTTGTCTTGGTCCTGAGCCACGGTAATTGTATTCTATGAAATATTTATTCATTTTCATTTCAATTTCATTTCCAACATGTATTTCCTATAAAATGATGTGGGGGGAAAGGAGTGAAAAAAAAATCATCACCCTGGATGCATTTATCATCATCACAGGTTCCTTGCCAGAGCTCCCCAAAGGGGCAGGACCACACAGGCTGCCAGGGCTGCTCTTCCCAAAAACTTTAAATGCCATTTTTCTTTCTGCTGGGAACCCACAAGGACCCAGGGAGTGCTGGATCTCCTGGCTCCAGGTCTTCCTCCCCAGCTCCTGGGAATCTCATGGCACTGAGTGAAGTACTGTGCACACTAACATGCTCCTATAGGTGATGAAATAGCCTTATGCAGAGTAAAATGCCTCTCTGCACCCTAAGACAGACACATTAAAATACTTCTGTGCACACTAAAACATCTTTGTGCACCCTAAAATATCCCTGTGAGGTCTAAAATACACCTGTGCAGAGTGAAATGCTCCTATACAGGGTGAAATGCTCTTATACAGGATTAAATACTCCTGTGCAGACCAAGATGCCTCTATGCACAGGTAAATGTTCCTATACACCCCTAAATACACCAATACACCCCAAACACTCCTGTACACACCTAAATAACCCTATATACCCCTAAATACACCAATACACCCCTAAATCCTCCTATACATCCCTAAATCCTCCTATACACACACTAAAATAGCCCTAGAGAGAGTGAAATGCCCCTTGAGACACTAAAATCCCCCTGTGCACCCCAAAATCCCCCTAACCCCACCCTGGGACTGCAAGGTGAGGTGCTGCCCATCCAACCTCCTCCTCCATCCATGTACAACTCTTCCCAGTGATTATTCCCAGGCTGATGATGGCATACAGTGCCTGATAAGCAGTTGATTACTTCTCCTCCCAGCCCAGTGCTCCATTTGCATACAATAAATATGGCCCTGGGAGGTGCAGGGAGAGCTGAGCCTGCTCATGCCTTATGGATGAGGAATAAACACGGGATCCAGTTTGCATAATCAACAGGGATTTAATTTGGGAGCTCTTCCACGTGAGCTTGGGCTGTAATCAGCCTCTGTGTGCTGCTGACAATCAGGCTGGAAATATCTTCATTAAGGGTTGGGAGGTTTTGGAGTTGATGGGCCCAGATGGGATACCAAAGCTGGAATTCCAAGGACAGTGACTCTCCTTCTTTTCCTCTCCCAAGAATTTCCCTTTGCTGCCTCTCAAACCAGATTTTCACTCTAATTTGGTGATCCTTGCTTCCTCCTGCATGCTAATGTATGCAAAAAAACACCGGGGCTCCTATTAAAATGCCATGAAAATCTAATGAAATTAATGTTGGCAACAAATATTTCCTAATGGAAGAGCCTCCGGGAAAAAAAAAAAACAACAACCCGAGTGCAAATATATATTTGCACATATTTAAAGGCCTCTGTCAAGGAGTTTAGCTCCACAGTTTGGATGTTATTAAAAGGAGGGGGAGGGAGCCTGGTGCTTTCCAAGCTCAATTATAGTTTATATCAAAATATAAGGCATGAATTATGTTTTTAATTCCAATGCAAACTGGAGCTGGAGGAACTGGGACCCTTTTAGCCATTCTGGGAGCTCTGGAGAGGAGCTCAGGGCAGAGGTGGGAGCTGAGAAGAGGAGGAGAGGTGAGCCAGGCACATTGTGTTGCTCCTGACTGGGATCATAACTGGAAAACAGCCTATCCTGGGAGCATCTTATCCAGGGAGTATCCTGCCTGGAGAACATCCCATCTGCCATGTGTTGTATCCAGGGAGCATCACATCCAGTGAGCATCCCACCTGGTGAGCAACCCATCCAGTGAGTATCCCACCTAATGAGCATCCCATCCAGTGAGTATCCCACCTGGTGAGCATCCCATCCAGTGACTATCCCATCCAGAGAGTATTCCAGCCAGTGAATATTCTAGCCAAAGGTCATTCCATCCAGTGAGTATCCCATCCAATGAACATCCCACCTAATGAGTATCCCACCAGGTGAGCATCCCATCCTGAAAGCATCCTGCCCATCAGGCTCTCCCTCTGGGCATCATCCCACCCATCACCCATCACACCAAGGGACCATCACATCCAGGGAATACTCCCCCTGGAGAGAACCCCACCCAGGGAGCAACATGTCCAGTGAGCATCACACCCAGTGAGCCCCAGCTCCAGCGAGGATCTCCACAGGGATTGGCAGCTCTGAAGCTTCCCAAGGGAGGGAACACCCAATTACATGTGTTTATTAACTTAGGTGTTCATACTCCAAAGCCACCAGCAGTGACAGCTCATTATAGGCTTATCTCTCACCAAGGCTACTCCTTGTCGCCAATTACAACAGCTCCTATTAATTCCTCTTTAAAGCAGCTCTGGCAGGTAAAATCTGCCCCTAAATTTAAGGTTTATTAAAAAAAACAAGACCTGAGAGCAAATACTCCCATTAATTATGTTGCATCTGGCATTTCTTTCAGTTTACAGCAGACACGGTGTGTTTTCCCTCCAGGCTCAGTAGCAGCTTTTAAACAGCTTAGAAAGTCTCCATGAACACATGTCCTTGCCCAAAGTTTGGGGCTGAGCCCCATCTTGCCCCATAGGGGATGAGAACTGCCCCATCCCAGCACCCAGCAGAGTCCCCAGCAGGGGCTGTGCCCAGGAGGGGTGATGGATGTACCATCCCTGGGAATGTTCCAGGCCAGGTTGGATGGGGCTTGGAGCAACCTGGGCTGGTGGGACGTGTCCCTGCCCATGGCAGGGGCTGGAATGAGATGAGATTTAAGATCCTTCCAATCCAAACCATTGCTGAAAGATTCCAGTCTATTGCTGGCTGGAAAACACCAACTTGGCTGATGGATGTGGTTTTGGGGATGGATGATATTTCCTCCTTGTCCCCATCACCTGTGGGACTCTGGATATCACCTCCACTGGCAGGACAAGATGGATGTGGTTTTGGGGATGGATGATGTTTCCTCCTTGTCCCCATGACCTATGGGACTCAGGATATCACCATCACTGGCAGGACAGGTCAGGAGGGGACAGTCCCCACTTCACCCTCACCCACCACACCTCCAGCTGCTGCTCCAGCAACTGTGGCAAGCAGCAAGAATAGATTTTATGATCCATAAAGCCATTTTTGATGCTTTAGAGCTTGTATCCATGGTGTAACAGCACTGAAGTGCTCCTGGAGTGAGGTCATCCTGCCTGCCAAGGCCAAGGGCTGCTGCCTCCCAGGTCTGTCCCAACATGTTGCTGTTTTATCCATGAAAACAGACCGAACACACCAAGAGGGAAACCTGCTGTGATGCTTTTGGTGTGGCACACTTGGCTGGCAGGAGTGTGGAGGTGGTGGCTGAGCCCTGGCATGGCCAAGACATGTGTGCTAGGACACACCAAGAGCTTCCAGGCCATCATCAGTCCCACATGGAATCCCTGCAGGGATGGAGATGGGGATGAGGATGCTGGTGCAGCCACCCAATGGTTTGTGGCATGGTGTGGCATTGGGTGTGTGAGGGTCAGGTGCCACCCCCAAATTGTGCCTCAGGGGTTGGATAAACCCAGGGCTTGGGATGGGAAGTGTTTGGAATAAGGCTGAGCTAGGCAAATGGACTTGGGCCACTCTGTCCCCAGGAAAGGGAACAACAGGAGTGGCAATTCAGTGCCCGAACACTGTGGGAGGGGATTGATTTCCCCCTGGGAGAACATGGGATTTGTATTGGAAACTAACCCAGGAAAAAAAAATCATGCCAAGTCAAACCACCTCAGGGTGTTTACTTGGGAAATGGGAATATTTGGGAGTTCCACTTCTTTTCTGCCAAGTTAAGCCTTTGCAAAAGCCTTCCCATAGTGAGATAGATATATAAATATGAAGCTCTATTTTTATACTTCTATCAAAATCAAGTTCATTTTCAACCATCAGCACATCCAGAAAAAAAAAACAAACCAGCAGCAAAATTCCACCTGGGAAGCACCTGGATCAAAAGCTTTGAGCTGCAGGTGCCATCCACTCCCAGAGCTCCTCTTGCCCTCCAGACTTCCCTGGGGTGAGGTGTTCACTCTTCATTTCCAAACCAAATCCCCCCTACTTTGCCCATCTCTCTTCCCAAGTCCAAAATAGCTCCGGCAGTATCCGCTCAGCTCTTCCAGAAAGGATTGCTCAATATTTCTCGGCGAGCTGTGGGATGTCTGCTGTTAGTGAGCACATTAAACAGGGGTATAAATTCGTAATGAGAGCCCTGAAATGAATGGCTCTTATCATTTATGGATGGAATAATT
>NW_008670137.1:8110-11903 GCF_000695815.1 Acanthisitta chloris | reverse complement strand
GAAGCAGGAGAATTGGGAACAAGCTCAGTTTGGGAAGCTTGATGTGTTCAAGGGCTGTGGGATCCCAGAGGATCCCAGTGCCAGTGGTGCTGTGGAGACATCCCCATCCCTGCCTGTGGTCCCCCTTCCCAGCTCCTGGGGAGAGCCAACCCTGGCTGTCAGAACTGAGAGATTTAAGCTTTTTTGATGACTTTCCTGCCCTTGGAAATCTCCTGCTGGCACAGTCAGCCCTGAGGCTCCCACCTGCTGCTTGGCCAAGGTGCCAGGTATGGCACAGCAGCAGGTGATGCTCTGCACCAGCTATCCCAGGGCTTTGGGAAGTTCCCATGGAAGTGTCTCAGGGTCCATGCCCAGCCTGTCTGATAAGGTCTGGCCATGGGACACCCCACACCGTGGGGAGGTGGGTGCAGGGGGCACCCAGCCCACCCAAGCCCCCCCAGATGCCCCAGGAGGCAGAGGCACCTCAGTCCTATTTTAACTCCGATCATCTAAAATACTGTAACTATGGCAACGGCTGCAGGTGAGACTCATTACAGTTAATCCTCTAATTACTAACTACCTCTTCAATCAGTTGTAATTACTTTGGGGACACAGTTAACCTCTCATTAGAAACGCATGGCCACGTTTTACCAAAAGCACAAACAGTGACATGCCTGGTAATTTAGCACCGCAGCACTCAAGGCCACTCTCCTGCTTTTATGCCGGCACAATCTCATCCCTGTCATTAACCAGGAATGGTTGTCATGACAATTAATCATTCAATCCCTCATCAGCAACTTTTGCCAAATGTCACCCTGCTCTTGATCAAATGAGAGGGGAAAATTAAATTAATCAATTCAGCACCTTGGCATTTGTGTCTGTTTTTCTTGGGGAGGGGGGGAATAAGTTGGCAGTGGCCCAGGAGATAGGGTGCCACACTCTGCCCACATCCAGGGGGTCTGGGGTGCCTGTCCTGGGGCTGGGGGGCACCTGGTACCCTCCAAGGAGCATCCCTGGAGCTTGGGGCTCACTAGCCTGATAGTCCAACTCCTGTGGCTATTAGGCCATTCCCAACTCCTGCCTTAGCTCCCTAGATGTGCTGTGCCCAGGTGTGCAGGGTGGTGGCTCTGCCAGCCTGGTGACCCCTCCAGAGCAGAGCACAGCTCCTACTCCTCCACCCTGCCCCAATTTTCCAAACAATCCTCTCTCCGATTGCTTTCCTTTTAAACCTGTAATTAGCTGGAGTCATTTGCTGCATGCAAATCCCAGCCCTTAATTACCAGCACTAACCTTGAGCAGTCTGGAGTTCCCACTGGAGCAGCCCCAGCCCCGTGGCCTTGTCAGACCTTCCTGTTGCCCCCAACCCAACTTTGGGTCCTGCATGGGGTCAAGTCACTGCTGTGGCTTTGGTCCTACAAAGGTGTTGGGGTAGCAGCACCATCAATCAGTGATGGGCTCTGCCCCATCCCACTGGGTCCTGGGAGAGGTTGTGGTGAGATACAAGACCCCAAAATATCATTCCTTGACATGGCACTACTCTACTCAGGGCTACATTTGCGGTTTGGGGGGGCTGCTCTGGGACAGACCCCATGGGGAAGGCACAGTGCCCCAGCCGTAGGGACCCCAGGGAGGTGCAGTTGGGTGGCTGTGGATTGGGATGGCTGTCCAACAGCATGGGCAGGTTTTGGGGGTAGATGTGCATCACTCCTGGGGCTGTGTGCTGGCAGGGGGTGGCTGTTGGCACCCCAGGACATCCTGAGGTTGCAGCTCATCCCAGAAGGGTGTCAGGCACCATGGAGAGCATGGCATGGTGCCTGGGGGGCATGGTGCCTGGGGGGCATGGTGCCTGGGGGGCATGGTCTGCACACCCTGTGACGGGAGGAGAGGCAGGGGAAGGGGAAGTTTGGCTGCGACTCAATTAGAGGAGATTGTAAAATCACATTAGGGAAGTTGGCATTTCAAGGCTGATGCATTTGGACAGTGTGTCTCTCCCCAGCTCCGAGGGATCGATTAGCCGTCACAGGGACAGCAGATCGGGGCGTGCTGCTCACACTGCACACACCTCCCACCTCCCACCAGCACACCCAGCCATGGGCAGGCAGCCCAGGGACCACCAGCTGGGTCAGGAGCTGAGGGAAAGAACTGTGGGGGTCCCTCCTGGGGAGCTCAGCATCATCCCATGGGGAATGTGCCTGTGCCAGGGCAGGTGGGTGTCCCTGTGCTGGAGAGTGAGGGTCAGGGGTCCTGCAGAGCTGCTCCCATCCCCACAGCAGTGAGCAGCACAGCTCAGCACTGTTTTATTTAATAGCCTTGATTGAGAATTCCCATCCAGCTTGCTCACACGTGTGTGATTTGGTTCCTGCTCACACTCCTGCCTGGGAGAGCACATCTACTGCTGAAAGCCACAGGCACCAGCACCAGCACCCACTTCCCTTGGTGCTGCCAGGTCTGTGCTGGGGTTGAGGTCATGCTCAACCCCCAAACCAGGTGCAGGTGGGTGACACCATTCAGTGTCACCTCTCTGGAAGGACATGGCATGTGTCACTTGGCCCTGGGTTGCTTCTTTCTGCTTCATGTCCCACCACTCTCCTGGCATTGCAAGGCAGCCAGGATCCAGTGCTACTGGGATGTGGGTGGGATGTGGTGGTCTGGGGGACAGGATGACATTATATTGGGGTGTCCTCCAAGGGATGAATTCCCTCTGGTCACAGGGAGAACACTGGATGCCTCCAGTGCAGCTCCAGGCATCACCAGCTGTGCTGGGTGCCAGTGTCACCCTTCCCACCCTGCTGTTCCGACTGGCCACGAGTCCCAGATTAATTCCCTGAAACCTGCAGTGCACAAATGAGTAATAATCCCAGCGAGTGCTAATTGGTGAGCTGAGTCCTGACAAATTGATTGGTGCTGTGTTAACATCAGCAGGGATGGAAATCTTGGAAGGGGCATTGGTCCCACCACCCTGGTTCACCCCAGTGACTTGAGCTAGGCAGGGGCTGGGCAGGAATTGGGCAAGGGATGGGCAGGAGCAGGGCAGGGGCTGGGCAAAGGATGGGCAGGAGCAGGGCAGGAGCTGGGCAGGAGCTGGATAGGGGTGGGCAGGAGCTAGAAAGGGATGGGCAGGAGCCTGGGGCTGTGCTGCTGCCGCTCACTCTCGTCAATTCTTTATGGTGCTGCATCTTTAATAGCTTTACAGAGCCCATTTAATGTGCTCCCAGACATGAAGTGCTGTCTAATCAGCACATTTAGGAGAATTGCCCACATCCTGGTCTCGCTGCCATAAAACAGTGCCCACAGAAGCATCTGTAATTAATGTTTTTTTTCACTCGCTCCCTCTCTCTCCCACTGAATCAATTTATAAAGCGTGGACTTCCTCTGTGCTGGAGCTTTTAGGCTGTTTTACTCCGGCAGCCGAGGTGACTAGGCAGCGCTCGTCAATTAAGCAGCTGTGTATAATGGATGCTTCAGAGGAAAAAACACAGGCTGATTCCCAGAAATGATCAATGCGCATTTTTTCTCACCAAAAAAACACAGGCTCACACGTACCCACTGGGCTCCCCTCACCCTCCCGGGGCTGAGCACGGGCACCGAAAAGGAAAGGGAGGGGATGGAAAAAAAAAAAAGCTCCTGCTTTTGGAAGGGAAAATGAGAATTAAGGACAGAGATAATTAGTGTCACCCGCTGGGCAGGACCTGCCGCTGCCATCCAGTGTGGTAACTGGGGAAGGCACTGACCTCCAACTGGGGGTTCTGGGCTGGGGGGAGCACAGCAGTGTGGCCACGGAGGGTGTGGGGAGGGTGTCAGGACCCCCAGGGAC
>NW_008670137.1:0-8085 GCF_000695815.1 Acanthisitta chloris | reverse complement strand
AGGGACTGCTGTGTGATGTGCCCCCCCGACAGCCTCTGGCTGGGGAAAGTTTGCAGGTTTTATTGCCGGAGGTGGCTCCTAATTGGGAAGAAGGGAATCAAAAGGCAGTGGAAGCAGGGCTGGGCCGGCAGGGAAGGACCAGCTGCCACCCTGTGCCCCGTTTTGGGAGACTTCAAAGCCTCCAGGGACACAAAGGCTCTGCCTTTGCTCTCTGGATCAAAGCACCACAACGGGAGGGCACCCGGAAAGCTCAGCCATGCACGAGGCCACTGGCCCCCCCTGGGCCCCCCAGGAGTGCCCAGCATCATCCAGCACTGCCACCTCCTCTGTATCCCCACTGCCATGGGATTCCCACTGCCCTGGGATGCAACGGGACCTGAGCCCTCCTGCACCCCATCCTGGCCATCAGCCCACTGTGAGTGTCCCCAAGTGCACCCTCCCTGCACCCAGTGACCCCAGGGATGGGGACAGGGATAGCTCAAAACAGCCACCACTGTGTTCTCAGCCCTCCCAGAGATGAGGACAGGGACAGCCCAAAGCAGCCACCGCCCTGACGCTCAGCACCATCATATCCATCATGCCCAGTGCCACCACGGGGTCTCAGGGCTGGGAAACCACCCTGAGGACACGGTGTGGGGTCAGGAGTGTTTCCCCCAAGCAAGGGCAGCCACAGGCTCCAGCAGCACTGCTGGCAGCCAGCTCTGAGCTGCCTGGCAGGGAGCTGGCTGTCCCATGGAAACCTGCTCCAAAATGGAAAACTTAGAATGGTGTTTAATTGGTTTTAAGCAAAGCCTAATTGGGATCATACACCTGGGCACCGTGCTAGTTTCTGAGCCATAATTGGTCTTGAAAAGTGGGAGAGGGGGTGGAGTGGGTGGGCTGTGGTGAATGGGATGCTGGGAGCAGGATGCAGGGAGCAGGGACCTGAAAACAGGATGCAGGAGTGGTGCTGTGGTACCCCCAACATCTGTGTCACATGGTCCTTGCACTCAGCAAGCCACAGCCAAAGTGAGGACAAAACTCTGATGGCCCAAACTGGAGCATCTTTGGGTGAGCAGACTCCTGCAGGCAGGGGCCAGAGGACTGAGGACACCCCCAGGATGGACACAGACCCCCATTCCTCCCCTAAAGGCTCCCAGCCACCAGAGGTGGTTTCCTGCTCCTTTCACTTTGGATCCAAGTTCACCCTAATCAATCCTCCGTCACTGGGAAAATCCAGGGAGATGATGAAGCCCTGGATGAATCCTGGCCCTGTGCCTGCCTTGCTGACCTCTGCCATGCTGGGGCAGCTGATGTCTCTGCCTCCCTCCACCCTTGGCTCTACAGTGGAACCTCCATAACCAGATTTACAGCCGAGAGCTGGAATACATCACACAGGGACAGAGCTGCTCATACTCTCTCTGTGTGTCCATTAATCTTCCCTGGGCACTGCAGGTCATTGGGAAGGGACCACCCACTCCTGAGAGGATAAGGGGGGCAGATAGGGCAGGAGGAGCTGATCCTGGGGCCACAGCAGTCACGGGGCCACAGCCAGGCTGGACCTGGGGGGACAGGCAGAGGTGTGGGCAGGGACTCCAGCAGAGCAATGCTGCCTTCCCAGGGGTCACGGCTCAGCTGTAATTCCTCCTGGGGCCTGGATGTGTTTGCATGCAGCAGTCTGCCCAAAAGGACCCTGCAGACTGGAAGGATCCTTCCCCCTGGCATGGGTGGCATGGTGGGAGCAGTTTGAGTGAGGGGAACATCCAGCCGAGCCGAGCGTGGCTGCCGAGGGAGACAGAGCTCTTATCAGAGCAGCGACACCGACAACCTGCTTTATACATTTTTAATAAATCATTTCACATTCTTCACTGTCAGGAGGATTGAATCAGGTGCTTCCCTGGCTGAAAGGCTGTGCTGGCTCTCCTGGTAGGTCTGATGAGGGGCACGAGGGCTCCAGTCCCACTATGTGACATCTCTTGGGGTCACTGGGCATTGCTCAGTGCCATGGGCACGGCTTTGTCCCACTGTGGCAGCTTCAGGGATTGTTCACTTTCCTCCTTCCCCCTGTTGGTGCCCTCTACCATGCCAGGGAGAGCTAGGAGCAGCACAGGGGAAAGGGGGAACCTGCTGAAACAAGCAAATTGCAATGATTCCCCTTTTCCAAATGTCAGCACATTTGGAGGGGAAAGAAGCAAATAAGTTAAAGGTGAAGATCTCCTGGGAATCTCCAGCTTGCTCTGATTTTGCTCCTGGAGCCCAGCTTCCAGCCCACAGACACACATTCCTGGGTCTGCCCCCCTCAACAGGGACCACCCTGTAATCCAGGCTGGCAACACATGCTGGCAGCAATCCCTAATTGCAATTAAGTGCCATCATCGAGTCGTTTGTGGGAACAGGAAACTGGTTAGAGAGCAATGAAAGGGAAATAAAAAATCAGGGTGGAAGGGAGGTGTATAATGCCACACACGAGGGATGGGAGAGGAGCAAGTCCAGCAGCAGCATCACACCTGGCTCTGGTCATCTCCTCTTCCAGGAACCAGTCCAAAGGCTTTGGCCAAAAAGTAGGAAGCACTCAGTGCTCACAGTGCCCTGGGGAAAACTAGGGAGGAGGTGATGCCCATGGGAATGGGGGACAGTGCCCAGCTGGAGGTGGCTGTGACCACCAACCCCTCGTGGGAGTGATGTCTCTGCTCTGTGATGGCTGTGGTGCTGCACACAGAGCATGGAGACCCCCCAGAAGTCCCTCAGCTTCACCTCCACTGGGCAATACTGCCAAGAGCTCCTGCACAAAGAGGCTGTGGAATGGCCTCGTGCCGGATATGAAACATCCTCAGGTGAGATAAAACGAAATCACCTGTCAGTCAGTCCCATATCTTGGGTGACATCGGAGTCTCGTGACTAACAGGGCTAGAAAATGCTCTGCAGACTGAAATTGGCTCTTCCTCCCCCTCCCAACCATACTCACCCAAGTTTTTGAACCAGGTTGAATTTTTCACAAAATACAAAGAGGGGCAAAAGGCACAGGATCTGCTCTGGCAGGGGACAGCAGTGACAGCAGAGAGTGAGGACACAGTGACCCTGGGATGCTCCTGGCCACTGCTGGGATGCAAAGCTGGCACAGAGCTGTGCCAGGGCAGTGTTGGGGCTGCTGCTCCTTTGTGCCTCGACCCTAGGAGCATGGGGAGGTCTCTGCACCCCCACATGTGTGCTGTGATGTCCCCTCAGAGCTTCCACAGGGTGGGAAGGGTGCAGAAGGCTCTTGCAGGAAGCTGGACTCTGCTCCTTGTCTCAGAGCTGGGAAGACCCTGAGGGAAGTCGCAGGAGCAATGATCCATCATGTGCCAGTGACCCGGACAGGGATATTTTTAAGCAGGCAATAAAAATAGACTCTGGCTGACAGCGAGCACTCGCTCCTGGCATGGCTGGCAAGGTGGCTGGGGGCTGTTCTGGGGGGTAGGGTGCACCCCAACCCCTCATCCTCAGCCAGCACACCCCTCACCCTGCACAGGGACCCCCACCATGAATGGTTGGTCATGTCTTGCTCTCGGGGTGGCTTTGTGTCCCCACTTGCCCCCTGGGTACTACTGTCACCCTGTCCAGGCCACCCCCTGCCCCTGCAGACGGAGGTGGGTGTGGAGGGTCTGCTGATGCCCCCCAGAAAACGTTGCCTGGTGCATTGCTGCCTGGGAGAGAAGGCAGGCGCCGCCGGCCCCGGGACGCGGCTGGAACGGGGATTTGTTTCAGATGAATAACTTGCTGAATCTATAAATAAACTGGGGGGAAGCAAGCACAGAGCACAGAGCTTCTGCCTTCCTGACCCTGCAGCACCCGAGGCAGCTGCCCCTGAATGCCACCCAGCTCCACTCCTGCCCCCACCCCTGCAGTGGCACCTGGGGGGGCAGCAGGGAGGATGATGCTGGCACATGGCTCTTTGCCCAAACCACAGCTTTCTGAGCCTGGGTCAGCTGCCTGCCCTCTGTGCCCTCTGTGCCCTCCATGCCCCCTGGATCTGGGTCTTCCAGGCTGGCCCTGGCACTTAGGGTGTTCTGTCCCTGGGGATGTTTTTCCTGTGGGTGAACTCTGTTCTCACTCCAGTGAGGTTTAGGATCCAGGAGTGAGTCCGTGCATTGGCACAGGGTGAGGAGCAGCAGATACTCCATGCCACAGCAGCAGCCTAGGGAAACTCCCACTCCTGTCTTCCTTCCTTCCTCCTCCTCCTCCTCTTCACGCCTGGCTGCCCCTGCCCATCTCACTCCGCTCTCCATTTGCTTTCCCAACAGATGTTGGTGTCTCTCCTATAACGAGCGTTTTAACGCTGGAATCTCTCTCTCCCCTTTGACTGGGGGAGTAAAAAGCTTGACATCTCCCATCAGCATCAAAGTCACTTGCCCCAACACCCTGTGCCCCACTGCAGCTGCTGGTGCCTCTGTGCCCAGACCCTGGTGCTGCCAGAGCCACCGTGGCACAGTGCTGGCACCACAGTGAAGATGCTCCACATGCCCTGTCCTAGGACCCCAATTCTTTAGGAAAATGTCCTGGGAAACTTTTGGGAGATGGGGAAAACCTCCCAGGACTTGATGGAAAAGGGCATTGGGGTTGTTAGCCAAAAACTAACCATGGGAAGGACCCACTTGAGCGGTGACACCTCCGTTAGCACCGATCCACCCTCAGCTGGTGGTTGGACATCCTCTGCGTCCCGTGCTGTGCCCTGATGATAGTAATTACAGGCAGGAGCTGGCAGAGAGGTGAAGGTGCCATTTCCCCCACCATGTCCTTCATCATCCCTTTGTGTCCCTGCTGCCAGCACGGGAGGGCTGTGAGCAGGGCAGGAGGCAGTGATCCCAAATATCGACGCCGGCCCCGATCAATGCTATCTCCTTTTTCCATGCCTATGAGCTCATTGATTTTTTTTTTTTTTGTTGTTACCTCTGTGTTTATGTAATGTCTGAACTTTGCACAACTGAACCGTTTAATGTGCAGAAAAGAGCCCTGTTGCCATGAAAACGGACCTGCAAATGACAGCACGGATGCGGAGATATCCCTGTTTTATTGGGCCATACGGAATGGATTTTAACCTTGATAAGTCAATAACTTTTCGTACAAAAGGAACGAAAGCAGATACAGCTTTCAGAGCCTTGAATGCATTTAAAGCAGAGAGTAATGGCCTGGTTTTAATCCCTGAGAAATCTTTCTCTTTCCTAGGGCCAGTCCTTGCCAGGGCAGAGTGACATTTTTGGGCAAAGAATTACAATGTGTTTGTCAGGATGAGAGATGGGGATGCTCCACACTCCGGATTGTCAGCACTGGGCAAAAATAATGGCATTAAATTAAAGGGATATTGGCATCAGAAACAGCAGGGAATCATAGAATAGAATCTGGGGATGGCTTAGGTTGGAAAAGACCTTAAAGATCATCCAGATCCACCTACTTTCACTAGACTAGGTTGCTCCAGCCTGGCCTGGAACACTCCCAGGGATGGAGCAGCCACAGATTCTCTGGATACCAGTGCCTCACCACCCTCACAGGGAGGAATTTCTCCCTAACATCCAATCTAACCCTAATCCCTGTCAGTTTGAAGCCATTCCCCCTTGCTCTGCCACTATGACCTCATGTATCCCTGCTTTGGGAGCATGGAAAACTCTGTGTGGACTCCCCAGTGCCGCAGGGAAGGACTCAGCCAGCCACCCTGGACGTGCTGATGCATTATTTATCTGTGCTAAAGCAGAAGGACTTTTAAAAAATCTCTCTCCTCGAGCTTCCTCCCTGCAATTCAATCCCTCTGGAAGTGGCAGCGGAGCCGGTCTCACTTTGCAGAGCTCATTCATTAGCAGATTAAGGCTCTCCTTGTGTTCCAAACATCGCTGGGGGAAATTTATGTTCCGGCAAAGTATTCACGAGTTCCCTGAATCACAAAAGTGTTTCTCCTCTGTAAAGTCTTTAAAAAAAAAAAGAAAAAAAAAAGAATGGAAATGGGGAGGTCAGAACTGCTTAATAGTGTCTTCTTGAAGGCAGTGCTGAAACACCCACCTTTTGAAGTTTGCTATTCCGGGACGGATCTCTTCCCTGGCAAAGGCTCCGTCGCCCTTTCAAGTCCTTGTGAGTGACTTCAGGTGGTTAAAACATTTGCTGAGAAGAATGAAAGCTCCTTTATATATATTTTTTTTCTCCCCCCTGAATAAAGAGCAATCTTTCTTCCTGCCTTACTAATAGCTTTGATTAAATTATCTCTGAAAAATCTCAGGGCTGTTCACAATTCCAGGATGGTTTTATTCCGATCTCCAGCCTCTATTGCAACACGGGAAGCAGATAAATAAGCTGCAGAGAAGGTATAAACCTGCACCAGAACCTGCCAGAGAGATGAGCTAAAAATGTTTGAACTGAAACAAATGAGCAGTGTGAATAGCCCTGAATCGAGAGGGAATTTATTCAATATCATGTATTTTCTCAGGGAGGATAATACGTGTTATAATTGCACAGAGGAGTTGCTCTCCTGAAAGCAGATCCAGCTATTATTTTAATTTCCCAACCTCCAGCGTTTGCTGGATCAGGAGTGGTGACTGGAGCAGCTTCACGTGTGTGGAGTCGCCTGAAATGGCTCCTGGGTGGCAGCTCTGCCAGGCCCTTCTGGGTGAGAGAGGTGAAAAGGCCCCAAGAATAAGCCACATCCACCCAAGAATTCCTCAGAGCTCAGTAACAAGCCAGATCACCCCAACACTGCTCAAAGATCAGTGCTGCAAGGCAGGAGTCAGGGAGGGTGGCAAGTCCTGGAGGTACACACTGAGCTGCTTTGGGGTAGTGGGGAGCTGTGTCATCATTATGGACAAGAGTGAACAAGCTACTTCTCTTCCCGCAGACTCTTTCACCCTGTGGCAGAGATTTTGGGGAAATAATAGTGTATTCCAGGACTAGTGTTAACAAAGGCAGCCTCAACCACAGCACTGACTAAATAAGCCAGAGTGATCAGGGGTGTGTATTGCCATCACCATGGGGGTCATGGGCTGACCCTGGATGAGCTCCTGAAAGCATCCCTCATTTGAAAATCATGGAATCATAGAGTTTTAGGGGTTGGAATGGACTTTAGAGATCATCCAGCCCCAATCCCCTGCCCTGGGCAGGGACACCACCCACCAGGCAGGTTGCTCAAGGCTTTGTCCAACCTGGAATGAAACACTGCCAGGGTTGGGGCAGCCACAGCTTCCCTGGGCAACCTGTGCTAGTGTCTCACCGCCAGAACAGGGAAAACTTCTGCCTAATGTCTGACCTGAATTTCCCCTCCATCAACTTGATTCTGTTAGAATTGTGGCAATTGAAACGTGGCAAATTAAACCCAGGGAGTTCATGTGTTTCATGAGTTGTGGCACCTTGGGGCACCACTACCTCTGTGTCCTGGAGATCCCCAGGGGGAATCATGTTAGGAACTGTTGTGATAGGAGGAGGAGTAATGGGCATAAATGGAAACAGAGGAAATTGAGATCAGATATTAGGAATAATTTTTCGATGTGAGGGTGGTAAGACACAGTCACAGGTTGCCCAGTGAGGTTGTGGACGCCTCAGCCTTGGCAGTGTTAAAGCCAGGTTGGATAAAGCCTTGAGCAACCTGCTCTGGTGGGAGGTGTCCCAGCCCAGGGCAGGGGGTTGGACCAGGTTATCTCTAAAGTCCATTCCAACCCCTAAAATTCTACTATTTCATGATGTGCAAATGTGGGATGCTTTCCTGGGGATGGAGCTCACCCTGGCCAGCCCATGACCCCTATGGTGATGGCAAGACACACTCCTGATCCCTGTGTCCTGTTTAGCCAGTGCCGCGGTTGAGCCTACCCTTATTAACACTAATCCTGGAATACACTATCCTTCCCCTAAAATCCCATCACAGGTGTGCAAGAATCCCATCCCAACCCCTAAACCCCTCCGACTCTCTCCGCTGAAGAACCACAACTCCCATACCCCCCCGCGCCTCGCCATGGCCGGGCAGCGCGGCTGCGGCGCGCGGTGCACTCTGCCAGGGCCGCGGTTAAGCCTCCCCTTATTAACACTAATCCTGGAATACACTATCCTTCCCCCAAAACCCCACCACGAGTATGCAAGAGTCCCATCCCAACCCCTAAA
>NW_008670136.1:0-446 GCF_000695815.1 Acanthisitta chloris | reverse complement strand
AAAGGTGGAAAAGAAGTACTCAGAGTTTTGTGTCTCTGAGGAGTAATTGTTTGTTTAGTCAGCGGCGGGCGCAAGGGGGATCGCTCCGCCAGGGATAAAAAATTCACAGTTTATATACATAAATGCTCATACATAGTCATTATTTTCAGGGATGGGTGGTTATTATTATAATGCTCGGAAATTATTATGCATCCATTAACCTGTCACTCTGCTGGAACCCCTAAATCATATCCTCCAGCACCAGATCCAGATGCCTCAACGCTACCAGGGATGATGACTCCACCACCTCCTTGGGCAACCTGTTCCACTGCGTGACCACCCTAACAGGGAAAACATTTTTCCTGATATCTAATCTCAATCTCCCTTGTCTCAGCTTCTGGCTGTTCCTTTAGTCCTCTCCATGCAGGCATAGCACTTAGATACATTAATGAGGTCCCACTCAGTTG
>NW_008670135.1:1293-1540 GCF_000695815.1 Acanthisitta chloris | reverse complement strand
GTGAGAGGCTGTGTGGTTCTTGGCTGCTGCTGGGGTTAAACCACGACATGAGCTGGGAGGACAGAGCAGAGATGTATGAACACACTTGGAGGGCAACTATCCAGCAGACAATCAAGACATAATTCTGCCATTCTGATTTGTCCCTGGCAAACCTTGCCTGGTGCCCAGGGCACTGGAGCTGTGTGAATGCTCAGGTGGCAAATCACAATGTGTGTGAGGATGTCAGTAGCTGCCACAGCCACCCCCA
>NW_008670135.1:0-1267 GCF_000695815.1 Acanthisitta chloris | reverse complement strand
TTTGGGCCCTCCCCCCACAGCACACAAATCCTAAGAGAGAGCCAGGGCACCTAAAGGAAGAGCACAGTCCTCCAGGCTCTCCCACAGAGTAGCACAGGAGGCTCCCCTGCAAGAACTGTGACCATTGCTCTCACCAACATCCAAGGCCCCCAAAGCACATGCCAACTCACAGCGGTGAGCATCATCACGCAGGCTGCACCCCTGCCCTCAGTGCCAGTCATGCTGCACCTGTCAAATCAGACCTGCTCCATGCGTTAAGCCTGGGTGTTTGAGCCAGCAAAGAATTCCGCAGGTTTTCTGGGACACCTCACGGGAGCTGCTCGTTAAACAATTGCAACACTTTGTCCTACTGCTCACAAATTCTGACAATTCCTTTGGCTGGTAGAAAACGTCCTATCACAGCCCTTCAATAGAAAAATCTGGTGTTTCTCTAACTGAGCATGGTTTAGAAGCCAGAAAATACAGCTGCCCTCATGGAATATGGAAAGAGAGGGAGAATGTGAGGGGGGAAATGGGAGAAAACTAATTTCTATCATGTCCTAACTTGCCGTAAATGGGAACTTGATTCCATTCTGACACACAAAATTCCACACTGGAGAACACCCAGCTCAGTCACACCATGGATTACACACATAGCATGACCCACCTGAGGCAGCTTCTTGTGAGCACAGTGGACTCCTCCAATTGGAATGATGTTGGGCATCAAAGGTCTGGGATACTCTAACACAAACTCAAACCTCAGGAGCCAAATGGAACCCTTGCGTAAGAGATCCAGCACAGTCACATCCCGATGGAGGAACACAGAAGCCAATTTCTCATATGGTTGGAAAGCAAAATCACAGAGAAAAGAATTTGCAATGTGATGGAGTTGATTCCTCACCCTCTGGAGAAAGTTCATATGGTCTGTATGCTGTGTAAAGTCCCTGGGGACATAAGAAGGAGGACTGGGGCACTGAGTGGCTTCAAAATCGTAACCACATGGGACTGCACGTAGGAAAAACACAGAGGGAAGTGAAAGATGCCCTGCCACTATCAACCCACAGGGTAGTACAGGGTCTGTCAGGATGGCATCAAACTTGCTCTCCTCAAGATATCTGATGAGCTCTGTGTTCTGCAGGAGGTGCTCACAGCTGGCAACTGCCAAATCAGCAAACCTTTTCATACCATTGTATACTTTAATAAATCTTCTCAGAAAAGATCCTTCTTCAAATGAAAGTTCTAGAAATGCTTTGAATTCTTTCTCCATCTCCTCCTGTGTTAAAGGCCC
>NW_008670134.1:0-771 GCF_000695815.1 Acanthisitta chloris | reverse complement strand
GTTTTGGTTTGGTCACTAGTCAGCAGGACTTTTATGCAAATGAATGCAAATCTGAAAATGCTGATTTCTTAGTATTGATACCTCTAAAAATTTTCAGAATATGACAGCTCTACAGGCACTTTTTTTATTCTAGACAGGACCACATAATGCAGGCAAAATTAAATATTTTGCAATCTGTCTAATTACATAGATTTATTTTAAATAGGACTATACATGTGAAGTATTTTTCATGCAATAGCTAACTATATTAGGGGTTTTTTAAGTAAATTTATTTTGGGGTAATCTAACTTGCATGTGTATGTTTGCAACACTGTATTCCTTAAATATGTCTTAAACTGTCTATTCTGCCCCATCCTGCAGATGGTGTATTCTTTCTTTTCTTTGAGACAGTACTTTTACTGTGGGCTGTATCCTAACACGCATCTTCGGCTGCTGTTTGCCAAAGATAGTGTCCTTAATAGTGACAGTAGGTGGCAGCTCATCTCTCCTTTATCTGTTACTGGGTTTTTAGATGTGTAGGATATAGGAAGGCAGTCCCAAATTTACTTAAGCTTACAAGTGTTTACAGTCAGAAAATGGAGCATAGAGTACAGGACTTAAATGAAAAGGCTGGAGAGTTTTGGTACCATGCATTTATTTGCCTTGGGTTTTTTAAATTACTCTGTTTATTTTGGCTGTTCAAACGATAGTGCTGAAGTTGCAGCAGAAACCAGAAGAGTTAAAAAAAAATGTGGATCTCTGAATAGAAGACAGGAATCAAGATGGATGTGT
>NW_008670133.1:20881-31366 GCF_000695815.1 Acanthisitta chloris | reverse complement strand
CGGGCGTTCGTTCTGCTCGGTTTGTCTGTGTGTTTTATAAGGTGCTTGGTCCTTTGGGCGGGAGGGATGCAGTAACGGCAGTGCAGGTGTTCTCTGCGTGGTGTCCCGTCCCCAGGGGTGCTGGGAAGGGCCGAGCTGCAGGAAAGCTGAGTGTTTGCATCCCGCGGCTGCTGTTGTGTGCTCGGGCAGTCCCGGCGCCCCAGACCTGGAATCCTTCGAGTGAGACTGATCGGCAAGGGTCAGTGTTCGCTGTTTGCTGACCGACTGCAACTAGTGATAGTCTGAAGGAGGTGTAAGGGCAGAGTAGTGTTCTCTGTGGTTTCGGTGCAGCTTGTGAGAAATGGGGAAGGCGTTTGGGGTAACTCTTTTGCTTCTAGGCTTACTCTGGGGGGAAAACAGCGAGTTACAAATTGAGGTCTCCCAGAAGAGAGTTAGGGAATTGGGAAGAGGGGGTTGATGCACTTGTGAATGAATGCAGGGCTCTAGAGCTGGGAGTGGGGAACCAGATTCCAGAGCACTGGAATTCTTTAAAGCAGAGGTCGCATAAAGAGCCACTTGTTTAGTAGTGTGGCAGAGGAGGCTAAAATAACTGTGCTGAGTGGCTCTTAGCTGTGCAGAGCTAGAAATCATTCGTGTTGTGTTCAGCCACTCTGGGGAGCAGTGACTTGCCATTGGGAAGTGGGAACTGTGTGGATGCCACTTGCTCACCTGGGAGGGAATAACAGTATTGGAGGAGATTACAGCCTCACCTGCTCAGCCTCTGCAGCCACTGGCATAGATGGAAACTGCTGCTGTCTGTTGTGTGAAATACAGTACTCTCAGCTGAATGAGACAGGCTGGAAAAGGTTTAGATGCTTCTCCTTGAGGCTGGTTTTGCTCTTGTCAGTAAGAGCAGGCTGAAGATGCTGAAGACAGACTTTTGTCTGTCTTACAAGTGAACAATGAAGCCTCCTATTTTGTGTGGAGCTGGGCTGTAATACAGAATAGGCGTCAACAGTTTGTAGGTCATGGGACTGACTGTCGGTGAAGAAAGCAGCAGAAAGCCAGAGGTGCAGGTAAGTGAAATACCCTTCACTTTGCCAGGAAAGGGCGGGGGAGGCAGGTGTAACCCAGAAAGTGCCTTTCTTTGTTTGGTTTGTTGGGGCTTTTTGGGTTTAAGTGTACCACTAATGGATAACAGGGCTAGAGGTACGACCCCTGTCATTGTATTACCCAGGAGGTGATGATCTGAATTTGTTGCTGATAAACATTGTCAGTTGCCTCTTTAAAGCTGTAGTCATGCTTTGTGAAAGCCTGTGCTGCCCCAAGGTTACACTGTCACAAAGGCTGTGTAGAGAGTGGTGCTGCAGCTGCTGCTGAAGGCAGAGGCAGTATTGGTGTGTACTATGCACCATCAGCTGAACTGCTGGTGAGGGGTGGTGCAGAAGTTGGTGTGCTGTACAGGGAGTGATCGAGTGGTACTGCAGGAGCCTTCCTGCTTCAGGTGAAACTGCAGGGCAGATCTTGCCAGTTGACAGTCATCAGTAACAAGTGGTTATAAAGAGAGCGTTGCTTTGGGGAGTGCTGTTGTCACCTCTGTGTGATGAATCCCACAACGTGGGGCAGGATTGTGGTGGGGGTTGAGATGAGACTGCAGTTCCTCAGTGTTGGGGTTTTGTTTTCTGCCAGGTTGGGATGTTTGGTGGGATACTGATTCCTGTTGTGTGAAGACTCTCTTGCAGAAGTTCCTGGATGTTACGTTCAAATCAAATAGTGAAGTCACAGCAAGGGTGATGTATTTACTCCCTGAAGAAGGCTGTGTAGAAGTGCAATTGTGTTTCCATTTTATATAACATGAGCTTATAAAGATTCCTTTTGAATAACACTTAGTGCACAGTCTTGTTGGACTTCTGTCTGCGTGCAGTGATGCTGCCCCTGCCAGTTCCAGGGCTGGCTTTTAAACCCTGCTCTATTTCACTTCAGTGTACAGTGAGCAGGGCAAGCAAGCTCTCTTCAAGATTCCCACATGCATGTTCTCCTCAGTAATCTGAACCCGGAGTGAGTTTTGGCTATTCTTACAGCAGTGCTTCAGGCCATGATAGTCCTGTCTGTCTGTTTTCCATACAACTCCCATCACTTGCCATAACATTTAGCTTTAGCCCACGTATGTGGTATAGTTTGATGTTCCCTCCAAAGCCATATGTTCTTGGTATCCAGATGGGAGTTCTTTAGGTTGAAGTAAGGTTTAAACTTTCCAAAGCTTACAAAGTTTACACCTGTGGTGATTATTCTGAGCTGGAAGGGACCCTTGAGGATCACCCAGCCCAACCCCTGCCCTGCACAGACATCCCTGACACTCACACCCTGTGCTGAGAGCATTGGCCAAACACCTCTGGAGCTCTGTCAGCCTTGGGGCTGTGACACTGCCCTGGGAGCTGTTCAGGGCCCAAACACCTCTGGGGAAAGAAGAACCAGTTGCTAATCTCCAGCCTAACCCTGCCCTGACACAACTCCAGCCCATTCCCTGGCTCCTGTCCCTGGGCCCAGAGAGAAGAGCTCAGAGCTGTCCCTGCACTTCCTTCCCTGAGGGAGTTGTCCCAGCCATGAGCTCTGTGCTCAGTCTCCTCTTCTCCAGCTGAACAGCCCAAGTGCCTCAGCCACTCCTCACGTGCCTTCCCCTCAAGGCCCTTCCCCATTTCGTTGCCTCCTTTGGACACTCTGCAGGAACTCAATCTCTTTCTCACACTGAGGTGCCCAAACTGCTCACACTGTTCCAGGTGAGGCTGCCCCAGCACAGAGCAGAGCAGGACAATCCCCTCCCTCTGGCCATGCCTTGCCTGATGCCCCAGGACACGATGTCCCTCCTGCTGCCAGGGCTCACTGCAGACGTAGTCTCGTGCAATTGTGGCTGACAGTCGGCCCAGCTTTGAGTAGCCAGGATTATTACCATTACTGCTATTATTACTATTCTCTGAAGTTGAGCTTTGTCATTATTATTCACCAAAGCTGAGCCGTAGTAAGGGTGGGTGAGGCAACTTTAGATGTTTCAAGTGGACCTGTTTGATTGTGCCAAGCAAGAGCAAGGTCATTGTGCAGTATGAGCAGTGTGTTTGGAGGGTCTGTGAAGGGTGGATGGATCTCCTGCACGAACGGCAGTGCCCCTGGAGCTGCTGTGCTTCCCCAGGGCGGCGGTGGCAGCACACACCTCGCAGGGTTTCACGGGGCAGTCAGAGCTCTTGTGAGCAACCAGAGCAAACCCTGGTGTTCTCACTGTGCTTGTGCAGCTTCTCGTCCTCTGTCGCGTCACGTTTGTTAGATGTCCGGGAGCTGGTGGCTGCCGGCGAGGTGACCTGCTGAGAGGGCTCTGAAACCTTTGTTGAGACAGCATGGCACAACCTATTAGTCAGATTCTTATGGAACTACACAGTCGTGGAGAATTTGCTGACAGATGTAACACCGGTCTCGCCGATTCGGGACTGCGGCACGGCACAGGTTTCCTTGGTGAAGCTGGATCGGTTCCTTGTAGGCTCAGCTGAGAAAACACGTGTCAGCCTTTGGTAGCGAGTGCCTCAGTGTTCTGTGCCTGCAGCCACCGTGAGCCGTGTCGGGCTGGCTGTGAGCAGATCACTCTCCCCCTGCCGTAACCACTTCAGCCAGGTTAGGCTGCCATCACTGTGGTCTTGTCCTTTCCTGCCTTTCAGTCCTGCTGATGTGTGCTACTAAATCTGAGTTCAGCTCTTCCAAAGTTGCCTCAAAGGTCAGAGAGTTAAACATTGCTGAGTTTTGGGTAACAAAGTGGTTTTCCACGTATTACAAAAATTATTGCTCGATAGAGAGATAAATGTCACATTTTATCAATGACTACATCCAAGCACAAAACTGGAGGACTTTTTTACAGTGTAGTTCTGGAACTGTAATAACGAATTAGACAGGATTAAATTCAGGCAGTTAGCATCTGATTATGATGTCTAGTGGGGTGTTGAGCACTAATAGATGCTGTTTCAGTGAGAATGGTGTCGGTGGTCTGGGGACAAACCTCGGCACTGTGAGGTCAGTGTTGCACACTGGTTTGAACTGGTGGCACCTGAGCTGGGCGTGCGGCTCCCTGGACGTTTGGGGAGCACCGTGCTGAGCTGCAGGCAGCTGGACCCAGCAGCTCCAGCACAGAACTCGTGTGACCTGGGGTGAGAGTAAATCCTTCCCTTCCGTGATTCCCACATAGTACGTGTGGCTTCTCCTTTTCCCTGGTAAAATGTAACAACAGCTTCGGGAGTTAAAGCACTCTGTGTTACATGGGATGTCAATGGGATCAATCCTAAAACTGGGGAAAAGGACTATTCTTTCCTCGTATAGACAGCCTGTCAAGACCTGCATAAAACAGCTGGGCAGCCCACCCTCCCTGGCATCCCCTGACCCAGCAGTGAGGGGAGCAGCCTCTGCTCACAGCAGTGCTCCCTTCCTGAGGGCAGACAGCTCTGAGTAGAGTGTGTGGGGCTGAGACTGCCTCCCAGGCCCAAAGGGCCTTCGGAGTCGAGGCTTCTGACCTGTGGGGAGACACCCACGGGGAACACACAATACAGGATGCCTACATTAGGTAGTAGGGAGAGGAAAAAAAAGGTCCAAGGCCAAAAAGCCTCAAGTTTTTCAAGTGTAAGTAGCAAGTGTCTGGGGGTGTTATATGCCAAAGCACTGAGAGAAAAACGCTAATAGGAACTCCTGAGTTCCTCCATTTCTTGAAGGAGCCCCAGAGTCTTTTGAAGTAGTTGCAAAGTATTCAGACACAAGTTGTTGGGGCTCAGTGTGGGTAGATGTGTAAATTTGCTTCTTTCAGCCATGCAGACAAGATAGCCCAGTGCTTTTTCTGGCCTTAAGATGTGGGTGAATTCTACCCTGAAGCTTGAAGGTGAAAAACTACTTGGTGTGTTCCTCGAGAAGGGATTTTGGAGAATAACAGTGCTGTTTGGACAAAGGGCTGCAATTCCTGGATAGGTGCAGTTCTGTCTGAAGTGTGAGCGCTGGCGATGTTCTAGGTGATTGCAGCATGGCATCCTCCTTGGCCAGACACAGGACCCCGTGAGGCGTTAGCTTCTGTGCTCATCTGCAAGTGCCTCTTCCAAGGGAGAGTCAGCTCCAGCCTTGGTTCTCTGCTGCAGATCCTGCAGTCCCTGCTCATATCCTTTTTTGTCCTCTGGCTGCTGTAGTGAGAGCCTGTTACCATAGCTTCGCCTGCAGTGAGGACTGCTTGCAGCCTGGAGCACAGCAAAGGGCTGTGAACTGGGCACTTCCATTCCTCTGTGCACCACACCGTGCTTGGGCCACAGCTGGAACACTGTGTATTTCACACACAGTTTGTCCTTCCCAGGGCAGTGCTTGGCTTTGGTTTGCACACACTTTATCCACGGTGAGATGGGAGTGCATCACTCCTGGCAAAGCTGACCTTGCTGAGAGCAGGAAAATTGCATTTTGCGTTTGTTCCTCCTGCCTTAAGAGCATCCCTTGTTGGATAGGGGATAGACCCTTGCAGTGATCTGAAGTGCCAGGCTCTGCAGGATGTCACTGCCTCCTTCTGCTCCTCATATCCCTGTCAGCTTCAGTGTGTTTGGAAATGGGAAGGTCATATAAAAATGAGGATGGAAAATGATGTTTGGGTGCCGTGAAATGTTTTGTTATAGATAATTCCTCCCTTTCTTCTTCCTCCATTTTAAACTGTTGGTAGTTGCTGAACTGGTATCCCAAATCTGGGATTCCTCTCCACAGCTAAGTGATCTCTGCTCAAGTGTTTGTGAAGTCAAGGTTTAACTAGCCAGTTATTTCCCTCGGGGCTTGTGCACACACACACACACAGGATCTCATCACTTAATCCAAGGCTCTGGGCTGTGCCTTTTCTAGCAATGCTCTGGGACATTTGAGCTTCCAGCTGATTCCTTTTTGTTTTGCTGTGGGGCTTGATGATTGCAGGCCTTGGTTTCTTTGAAGGACAATGTGTGTGTGGCATTTCTTGTACTGTGAAATGTGGGTCAAGGGTAATAAGTAGAATTATCCCTGGGAGGTCCTGTGTATTATTTCCATGTGCTGTAGCAGGGGCTCATGCTCGGTGTGCTCTGCTCCGTGCTGAGCACGTCTCAGGTGCCCAGAGGTGTGCAGAAGTGGTGTCCTCTGCAGCACTGCCTGGTCTGTGGGCACTGGGACACCTTGCGTGCCTCTGGCATCGTAGCTGCTGACTGAATTGGCCCCTGGTGTCTGGAATACAAACCAGGTGCCTTTGTCTTTTTGAGGCTTACAGAGCCATGACCCCAGGATCACTGTGTGAGGCCGAACAGACTCAGAGTGAAGACCTTTGTTCAGCACTTTGGCCAGCTGAACAACTCCTTAAAGGCTCCAGAAGACCTGAACTCTGAATCTCCATCCTGTATGGTTAAAGGACAGGTCAGCTTTGTGGGGAATGGCATAAAGGAATGGATAGTAGCTCCTAGCCTGAAGTTACCCTCAGTCCTCCACCTGCCAGCTGGTGAGCATGGCAGTCTGGCCAATGTTCTCTGCAGGCAGCAGTCCCTCCCAGCTTTCACACTGATGCTCTGGGTCCTGATGAATGCATGCATCTCTGCTTCAAGGGCCACTGTTTTTCAGCAGTCCCTTGAGCATCTCTGGTCAAGAGCTGTCTGTCCAGCCGTGGTTAGGGGAGAGAAGATGATCCAGGCAACAGGTTTTTATGCCCAGGTAGGCAAGGCCCGAAGCAAGCTGCTCTTGTTGATCCTGCTCTGAGCATTCCCATGTCCAGAGCTCCCTTCCAGCTTTAATGCTTCTGTGGTTTTCTGACCATGCTGTGAAGTAGCTGTCCTGTCGTGGCCTTCGTAGGAGATGTGGTAGTTGCGTAATAAAAGAGACTTCAAGGACTTAAATGCATTAGAATATCAGAGAGTAATTCTGTGCTGAGAGATGAACTGAAGATTTTAATGAAGCCTTGTCCATATGTTCTGCATGTGGATTATCATCCTGTCTGCTCTTTCCATCCTCTTCCGCTCTGCTGTGCTATCTTTTCTTCTCAGCAGAAATAGCCTATTAGCACATCTTACACATGGGGTGGTTTCACAAGAAATTCCTGATGCTTCTCTTCCTGAAAAGCTCCCGTTTGCAAGAGAGAGAGACCAAGTAGGACATGTTTCAGTCTTCAGGGAGTCAGTGCCACTTTGTTCCTGCTGCCCAGCTTCCAGTGAGGAGGAGGAGGCGAGGGGGAACGCGTGGCCAGCATTCTCCACAGAGCTGACTTCAAGGAAACTCTCACCTCCTACACTCAGCTGGACAGGAGCACTGCTGGTGTCCTTCAGAGCCCAATGTGCTTTGTTTCTCAGCAGTGCTTTTGTTACAGCCTCTAGTCTTAATTGACTTCTAAGTCACGTCGTCAGGCCCCGGGGAGCGTTCACAGACCTGCAGTGCTGTTGCATGTCTGTGGAGTGTGTCAAAGTGCAGAGTGTGCACTGAATCCAGGTGTCCATTTCGTACAGAGGTGACACAAATGCGTTTCTCTGGACGAGGCTCTTCAGTCTCCCTGCCCAGCTGAGGCAGAAGGATGCTGATGCTCCCAGTTTGGCAGCAGGCAGCAGGTGTCTGCGCCGCTGCTCGCAGGGAGTCACACTTGGGGTTATGTCAAGCCGTAGAGACCTGCTGCTTTTTCTGACGTGTTTGTACTTCGCTGTTTCCAGGCATGAGTTGTCAGGAATTAGCCATGGAACTACTTTGGTGCCTACTGCAGCTTGTTCTCATGTCTGAGAATACTGACTCCTTGTCCCCGAGGAATTCCTGGGAAGATGCACGTTCTGGTGTTGCTTCGCTCCTTGCGCAGTAGGAACATTCCGTGCTTTCAGTTACAGGCTGTGTATTTCAGTGGTGTTTCATGTTTTCAGCTGGAAAGTGAGTTTGTTTCACTTTTGAAATGAAACACAAACCTTAATCAGAAGACTGGAATTTGTAATTTTTTCCCTTCTGTTTGTCTGCTGGAGTCGAACATTGTGTGGCACTCAGCTGCAGCCACACCGCTGCCACTCCTGGTCCCTGCAGCGCTCAGCTTATCTGCTTCCCTCTCTCCCTTCCAGATTCTCATCTCTTAGTTCCAGAGGCTGCTTTGTTCCAAGAGGAGAGATGTATTTGCAGTAGTCTGTGCAACGAAGCTTCCATTTTTTCCCTTGTAATTGGCTTCTTATTGCTGTTCACATTTTTTCCCCTATTTGATTACAGGACTCAGCTCCAGAGATAATTCCCCTCAAACTATTCTTTCTCTCCCAGACATGAACACCAAGTTTTGTAATGTGTGAATACCATTTTCAAGGGTGTCCTCAGAAACATACCCAGTAGAATACATTAAATTCCCTCTATTGTACCTCATGCATTAATGTTGTGTATAAATGTGGCAGATTTCTTCGGTGCTGACTCCAGACAGCGACTCCCTCATCTTTCTGTGCTCTCCTTCCTCTTTTCCCGAGGTCTTTGTGAAAGCACATCTCAGTTGGATGTGCTTGTCTGGGAGCATTAGTCTGCCATGAACTGGTGTCTGGCAGGGCCGCGTGCCCCGTGCAGCTCCTCCCTCAGGTGTGATGCCTGGCAGGCAGCAGCAGTGACCAGCAGGTCGCTGGCTGTGCTGTGCATGTGCTGTGTATTTTCAGCATTGACTCAGCCATCAAGCACATCACCAAGGCACATGGGGAGGCAAAGTTTGTCTGGCAAGGACTGGTGGGTCGAGGCTGAAGGTGATTTTGTTCCGTTGTGACAAAACTTTCTGAGGAGTTATGTGATGATACGTTTGTCTACTAAGCAGCAGCAGGACCCATTCATTCTTCTTACCACAATGTCAGTCCTGTTCTCTTGGCAGGAGTGGGTTTTTCCCAATCTGCACCAGGTTGTTTGTGTGGCATCCACAGAATGATACCAAATGGAAAACTGAAGCTTAGATAACATGTTTTTCTCCAAATCTCTCTTTTCCCACCCCCATCCTGCAGCATCTGCTTGGCCACGTAGAAGTCTCGAAACTAGGGATGTTCTGCAATAGGTAAAATCTTCTGGTATTGCCTTATATTTTACATAACACGTGTTTGTAAGTGCTTGACACCAGCTGTGTCCCTGGGAAGAGGTGGTGTCCTTGCTGAGGAGCAGGAGTCTCCTGTGTGTCGCTCACCCAGCGGTGCCCGCGCTCGGTCAGGGCAGCAGATTGCAGCCTCGGCAGGGCCCATAAGAAGAAGAGGCGGAAAAGAATACTGCTAATTCTGTAGGAATAATTGGGTTACCATGTGTTTCTGCTGCTCTCCACGTCTGGTTTTCCTGCGTGATTAAATGGGTGCAGATTACTGATTTTAATGAGCAATTCAGTTGCAGTGCCTCTGAGCCAGGAGGGGCCTGCCTGCTGGGCAGCCTTGTAGCACTGCGATAGCAAGATGCTTGTTCTGAAAATTAAGAATTGACGAGTGTTTAGTCTGTAAACGTGCTGTATCAGTGTACTGCCAGAATGCAGTCAAATAGAACACTTTACGTGTAGCCTTGCTCTGAGGTTTAAACCTGCTTTTCTGGCTCAAGTTTAGAACTGGAAGGTATTATTTTCAGTTTTACCTGAGAGACTAGGAAGACAGACTTGCATGGAATGTGAGGGAAACTATCTCATATCAGTTAGTTGTTGGGTCTTTTAAAGTCTTAAAATACCTTTAAAACAGACTCACAGAGTCAGGCTGGAAGGACCACAGTGGGTCACTGGTCCCACCTCCCTACTCCAGCAGGGCCAGCCCAGAGCTCATGGCTCAGGGCTGTGTCCAGAGGGTTCTGGAATAGCTGCAGTGAGGAGAATCCATGACCTCTCTGGGCAATCTGCTCAGTGCTCAGGGACTGCACAGGAAAAAACTGCATTTCTTTCTGTTTCAAAAGGTTTTCTTACCCCACAGTGTTCTTGGCGAAATTGCTGCAACGACTGTATGGTGAAACTTCATCTTCCCTCGTGCACACCTCGAGCAACGACTGTATGGTGAAACTTCATCATCTTCCCTCGTGCACACCTCAAGTGGAGGAGAGGAGGCAGGTGGTGGGAATCTGGGACCCAAAGCCGGAGAAAGCAGTTTGGATAATGCTCAGACTTCGCCAGCAGATGCTCCCACATCAACTGGTGCACCCTGCCAGTCACTTCAAGGTGAGGCTGCCTCGTCCTGGTCTGGTAATAGGCTTTTAAACACAGCTCTTGGCTTCAGATCAGTGAGATACCTACTTGTGTCATCTGTTGATCCCCACATAAATCTGAGTGTCAGTGCTAGTGGTGCTCAGTGCCTGGAGGTCAGTGCATGAGTCTCGTGAAAACCCAGAAATACTCTTCTTGTATATGTGAGTGCAGCATTTAGCAGTAGCAGATCTGAAATTTGAGGGAAGCTAATACTGTCTTTGTAATGTGGAACAGTGAGACGGTGACTTACACTGGTGCAGCTCTGCTAGGCTGATCCACCCAAAGATCTGTGGGAATCCCTGGGGCAGCACTTCCTC
>NW_008670133.1:1346-20859 GCF_000695815.1 Acanthisitta chloris | reverse complement strand
CACAGACCCCTCAGAAGGCAGATATTTACTCAGGGGCTGTGTTAGTACCTTGCTAAAGAGCACTGCTTTGTGGGTGTTTATGCAGTGAACATGGCACATGAATATTTTAACAGAAAGAAGTCCTTTTTCAACTTGTAGAATGTGAATGGTGTGCCAAAGGGTGGAAAATGAGGCAGCTGTGGTGTGATTGTGGGTGAGAGGCTCTGTGTGCATGTATGGAGTGAGTGTGGATTGCTGTGTGGTCATGTGAAACCAAATTTTGCCCTAACCAAAAGAGGAGGTTAAATTGACTTAGAATGGAAAGGCATGTTTCTCCAGGGTATAGAAACCTTTCCCTGGGGAAGGTGCTCAGCTAGACCTGTCACTTGCAAACAGGGAAGAGGTGGCAGCAGATGTGGTCTGGGGCAGGAGGCTGAAGGCCAGAAAGCAGTGAGCAAAGTGAGTAGGGATTAGAACCCTGTAATACATAGGCACAGGTGCTTGTCTTGTGCAGGGATCTGCTTGGCAGGATCAGATGGAAGGTGGGTCTGAACTGCAGAGGAGCTCTGCAGAGCTGGGTGGTCTTCAGCAGTCACCTCTCAAGGCATAAGCATGGCTCACTGACATGCAGACACCCAGGGTGTGCAGGGTGCCTGGCTGGGCTCAGCTGTGTCAGGCAGCAGCGAGGGGAAGGTGAGGGAAGGCAGGAGCAGGAGCTGTGCCCTCCGTGTGATTCCTCCTCCCCCTGCCCTCCGTGATGTGGGAGGGCAGGGGGAGGAGTCAGTCCACCCTGAGACTAAATACCTGCTCAGATTGTTTGTATCTGATTCCTAACACAGTGTTCTGCTAGGTAGTGAAACAAAAGCTTTTGGTTCAGAGTCGTAGTGCGGCTGACATGGAGCTCATGGGATAGGGAATATGGAGCAAAAAGAACACATCCATGTTTGGGATTTCACAGCACAGCAGCAAGGCTGTTCCTCAAACTAACAGCAAACCAGCTGAGCTCGTTTTCTGCTGGAGGCATCTGGCACAGCAAGGGTTCTGCCTTGATTGATGCTCCACAAACAAGTGCTTAGGGAACAAGAAGCCTTGAAGAGGGCTGAATTGATAAACTCCTAGGAAAAAGGATAAATCAGTTACCCACTGTGAACCCAGCAGAGAAATGTTCTCTCCTGGCTGTGGTTGTATTTAAATTCCAGGAGCTCTTGCACTTTATGACACTGCACACCAAAAGTGCATGTGTAGTTTACATCTTTAGGCAAGAAGATTTCAGCTATAAACTTGACGGCCTTGGTAGAGGGAAAACATAAAAGGCATTGATTGAATTCTTTGGTCATAAACTATTCTAAGTAACTTCTTACTTGTAGACCAAGGGTTATGGACCTAAGTACAAAAGAGCTGATGATTTAAGTAGCAGTAATCTGAGATGGGTAATTGGAAGCAACAGTGGAGAATAAGAAGTGGTTATTTTTTCTAGGTATCGTCTCTTTCCTAGTGTGAAAGTGATTATTTCAGTCCCACAAGATCTAGTGAAAAAATGGTTGTAGTGTCAGTGAGGATTTGAGCATTTCTTTCAAAAGAAGCTGACTTAGTCTTAAGGATTTTCCAGCGTTAAGGAACAGTAGAACACATCTCAATGTTCCATTTGCCTTTAACAGTTACTTTCAGACTGTGAAAGCACCATTACCAATTCATCTGAGCTAGACCAGCCCCAGCCTCCCCCCGAGCCTGCTCTGGTCTGAGCTGAGTTTGCAGCGTTGCCTGCAGTGTCAGCACCTCAAAGCACCAGAGAGACATGCCCAAGAGTTTAAAGGCCATACTCCTAAATCCTGTGCATATTTACATTTACATGCCTTTTCTGAGGCCAAGTCAAAGTTGAGATGCTAAAGTGTGTAGATCAAGCCCCATGTTAATCCTAGAGTCATCAAGGCTGGAGGAGACCTGTAAGATCATCGAGTCCAAACATTGACCTGTCACTGCTGGAACCCCCAAACCCTAACCCAGATCCTCCAGTGCCACATCAGACACCTCTGAAACACCTCCAGGGATGGTGACTGCACCACCTCCCTGGGCAATATCCCAGTGCTGAACACCACAACAGGCAAAACATTTCTCCTCACACCCAATCTGACTCTGCCCTGGCTCAGCTCAAGGCCATTCCCTCTCTCCTCTCCCTCAGCCCTGGCAGGACACACATCCCACACCTCTCTCCAGCCCTGGCAGGAGTTGCAGAGAGCCAGGAGGTCACCCCTGAGCCTCTTCTCCAGGCTGACCAACCCAACTCCCTCAGCCCTTGCCCATATGACATGTTCTAGGCCTTTGATGAACCTCCTCTGTGCAGCCTGCTGTGTGCCTGAAGGAAAAGTAAATCCTCAAGTCACTGTCCATGTGGAAGCAGTGAGGGAAATCACTGGGAGCTCTCTTGTTCCACGTGCTTCATGAATTTCCCATCCCAGCTCTGGGCCTGTGTAAAATGGGTATGTCTTTATTGGCCTCAGTTTCCTTCTGAAGTGTTTGGGTTTCATCAAGCTGAAGGAAAAGCCCATGATGAGGAAATACTTCTGAGGGTTTTCCCAAGTTGTTTCCTTCTCTCGGTGCTCTAGTCTAGAATGCTCTGTAATCTAGGGTTTCTCTTTTTAAGGATGTGAAGCACTTGTGGAGCTGTGAAGGGTCAGGAGGGAGGTTATGATGAGCTGCCTTGAGTGCCAACATGCTCCCAGGCATAAGTGGCCTGTCCCTGAGGAGCTGGGAGCAGCCTGCTGTGACCAGGCTGAGGATGGGCACAAGGCCATCTGGGACTGCAGTGGGCACAGGCTGCTGTGGAACACGGGGGGGTCGTGAGTGGCTTTGTTCTGTGTGAAGAGACCTGACAGAGCAGCAGGTCAGGGTCAGTCAGAGCAGTTCAGCTGCTGTCTGCGTTCGTGAGTAATGACCACGAGCGTCGCAACGAGCAATGTGTATCACAATCAAGTGTATTACACTGTTCCCCACCACAGGCTCCAGCAGTTTGCTGCCTGAGGGTGTCTGAGCCAGAGCACAACCTGTATCTGTGTAATTATAAGATCTTCCTTCATTGATTGATTGATTGAATTGGTGTAATTGTGCCATTTGGAATAGAACTGTACACTTGGACGTTTTCCTTGGCAAATTTGTCCTTCAGCAAAAAAAAAGAATATCAGGCATCTTCAGAGTTTTAAAGTTTAAGTGAACTTTGCAGGAGAAAAAGCTTTTCCAGTATTCTGTCACATGTATTGGTGCCAATAAAATACGTGAGAGTAGCAAATAATGTAACTTGAGGTAATGAGATCCAGAAGACATTCAGAAGACTTTGTTAGAAGGAGATGAAGAATCTTGGGAAGGAGTATGTGTTGTGGCAGGTTAATGGTTGGACTTGGTCTTAGAGGTCTCGTCCAGCCTTGATGATGCTATGGTTCTGTGTCATCCTCCCCTGAAATCTGCGCGAGTGACTCTCCCCGTTTGTTCCAACGAGGCAGAGGTAACGAGGGTGGGGTGTTGGGCACTGATGCTGCAGGTGAGAGACAGCTTCCATGAGTTAAACCAGTAAGATTGGGCACTAGAGCTCTTCAAACAAGCTGAAGGAATTAGACTGCAATAGTCAACCATGGTAGCTCTCCGTGAAGGGTGTCCCATCCTTTTGTCAGGGGTAAGTTCCTAGGGCAGCAGTGAATTTCTGCAGAAGGAACTCAGCTCCTCCAGTCACCCAGGGAGCAGCACAGCATTTCCACCTCTGCCTGGTGGTTATCCCTTGAGCAAAGCCAGTGACCAGCTCTAAGTGACTGCCTGTTCTTTGCTCTGGTGTTTATTAGCCTTACCACTTTCTTTTCTCTACCCATTTTGACTTCTCTAGTACTGAGGGAGCCAAGTGAATTTCTGCAGAAGGAACTCAGCTCCTCCAGTCACCCAGGGAGCAGCACAGCATTTCCACCTCTGCCTGGTGGTTATCCCTTGAGCAAAGCCAGTGACCAGCTCTAAGTGACTGCCTGTTCTTTGCTCTGGTGTTTATTAGCCTTACCACTTTCTTTTCTCTACCCATTTTGACTTCTCTAGTACTGAGGGAGCCAATCCAGCTGAAGGCCCAGGCAGCCTGAATTACACAGCACTCCAAGGAAACAGATTATACTTTCCACTTGCACAGCAGACTACTTGAGCTAAGAGCTTCTGTCTCTGTGGAAAGCTCTCTGGTGTGTGTCCACTTGAGCCTGGGAAACAATCTGGTGAGAGTCACCCCGTGAAGAGAGGTGGAGTGTCCATAATACACCAGCTCTGTCCCTGGGGTTCCTCTGCCATGGCAGGCTGGAGTGACTGCAGCTTGGTGCTCAGGGATCAGCTCAACAGTGAGTTCGAGTCACTCAAGACTGCTGCAAATTAATGTGTTCATGGTCATCTTTGTTTTGCAAAGCCTACATAAAAATGGAGCAAAAGGGGAAACTCACAATAATTCCAAAGGAATAACTCAAACACTTATACATCCTTGTCATTTTAAGCCATCCCAAATTAGCACTTCATCATTAATCAACCTGCGTGAGGGGAAATAATCAGTGCAAGTACTGCCAGTTCAGTGATTTGGCATCACCTCCGTGGAAAGGATCTGCTGGAGAATTATTCCACATTCCTTTCTTGTGGATTTTTTCCAGTCATGTAATTGCTGTTCATCTTTCTGTGTTATTTATTTCTCTCCCTTTATTATCCTGTAAAGTAAATATCATCAATTTCAGTCGGAAGTTTTCTGGCTTGTTCAAGAAAACACCAATAACTTTCTAATGTGTTTTCAAAACAAATTTTTAGCTCCTGATGCTGGAAACAACTGTCGTGTAGCTTTCCAGAAGTGCCTTGGACATCCAGAAATGCACTGTTGTCAGGGATATCCAGGGTGCTCAGTCACGCAGAGTTCTCGAAGGCAGGCTGAGAAATGGCAGTGTGTAGTTAAATTGCACATTTGCATGCAGCGTGTGCAGGTAAGTTGAATGTTAGAGACACAGAAGTATCTCTCAGTAGGGGTCCATCAGACAGAGCTGCACTTCGTTCAGGAGTCAGTCCAACCATAGCTGCACCTCGGTGAAGGACTTGAGCTATCCCGGATCTTCTGGCAGGTTTGTGGTGTAAGGAATTTAATTGTAGCCACCTGCCAAAGATGTTTTGTTGTGCATTATTTTAGCAGTTCTGTCCATGTGTTTTGAAGGGGCAGATTGCTCCCAGGAAGGGAAGGCTAAGTGCTGTGTCTGTGCTGACTTAAGGAGCTGTCTGAGTGCTAACAAAAACCTTAATAACAACAAAAAAACCCCACCAAAAAACCAAATCAAAAAAACCTACACTGACAGAAAGATCCCCACAAACCAAATCAAAGAACCCACACTGACAGAAAGGTCCCCACACTGAGCCATCTGAAGCTCCACTGCCCTCTTGGGTAGGCACTGCTGAGGCTTAGTCAGGTGTAGCTCTCAAACTCCTTTGCCTTTGGGCCCTTCAGAACAGCAAACTGCTCTGCAGATGGGCAACCCACAGCTCTCCTGTTGCCCCTGTCCCTTGGTAATCAGGCTGTATCTCTCCATGCATCCATCTCCTGGGAAACAGTTCTGAGAGGAGTAGTGTCTGCTCATGCTGAGTGGGGAAAAATGTGTAGAGTCTTTCTAGAAATATCTCTGTAAGCTTCTTCTGAAGTCAGAGCAGAAGATTTGCTTGATACAAGGAGAAAAACGTTTCTGGTGGAGAGACCTGACCCGTGGAGTATTTGCTTAGTTGAGAAATTCTGTGGTGAGATCGATACTGAGCCACATAACTTGTTTTCTCTGTTTTGCAGGGAGTGACAATGCAATTATGTCTCCGAGAAGAATTTACACAGTGGATCTTCCTCCGGAGGGTTATGTTGCAGCTACTGCAGGCACTGTTGGCAGTGCAGTTTCTGAAAGCTCCGGCAGCAGCGCTGACTCAACAGGTGAGGCTCTGGTTGTTAGTGTGATGGATTTTCCTCAAGAGAAGCTGCTTAGCTGCTCTTCCTCGACAGATTGAGGCTGCAGCAGCTGGGTATCGAGACTGCTGCTGCCAGAGGGTGTCACTGTTTTGCAGCATAAGCAGGATGAGGATGTCCATCCCTGTGGGCTCATTCCCATCCTCACCTGTGCCAGGCCCAGCACTCGGGTACACCGTGCAGTGACACTGCAGCTGTGGGAAGAGGCACTGAGGACAACGTCCTTAGCTTCTCTGGTGCAAGTGGCACATGGATGCTCATGTTGCTCCTGCCTGCAGTCATTTTTCTTAGTAAATACCAGGTAAAGCTGTTCTGGCAGCTCTTGCTCTGTGCTTTCTGAGCAGTTCAGTAAAGGCTTCACAGCCTTTCAGATTTGCCTCTCCCATTCATCTACTTGAAGTTCCCTGGGGGGAGATACCAATCCTCTCGTGCCGAGAGGCTTTCTGATGAGAGGCTGTGAGCAGGTAACCTCAGAACCCATGTCTGCTGTGGGGGACGAGGAGCAGCACGGGACCTGTGGGGTGGGCTCTGAGTTAACCTCACTGTTTCTGAGTGACACGGCCAGAACTGAACACACTGTCTCTAGAGAGAAGTCCTAAGCTTAGGCAAGAGAAATTGGTTTAGTTTTTCCCATGGCTGTGTTCAGGTGGGTGTTTGTCCACAACTCTGTGTCCCTGCCAGATGCTGCTGTGGGCATCCTGCAGCAGGTGAAATACCCAGGTGAGGCAGCTGGAGCAAACCACCTGCTAAGCAGCAGTTACTTAACTGCTGTGTCTGTCTGAGCCTGGAGACTGCCCAAACGCCAGGCAGGCCTGAGAGAACCTGCAGAGACAGAAAGGCACGTGCTGCTTGCCTTTGCCAGCAGTGTACCCATGGGGGGAATTCAGCCTGGGCATTGGTGCTGAGCTCCATCCAGAGTCTGAGTGCAAGGAAAGCTGTCAGAGCAGCTCCAGAGACTGAAGAATCACAGCACACCTGGTGGCACAGCAAGGCTGTTCTCCCGTGGCGTGCAGTGCTTTAGAGGCATTTCTTGACTGAGCAAGGAGTAACTTTATCAATACAAGAGTAACCTTGATGCTTCCTGAGTTATGAATGGGAAGGTGTTCTGCTGTACTTCTCCCTGTTCCATAGGCTGCACATTCAGCATCCAGAATTTTCTGGGCTGCCCCGAAAGGTGCTGAGTTGCAGAGCTGTCCCTGCACAGCTCACTGGGTCTCTGTGTCCCAGCACCTCAGGGTCAAGCTGCTTATTCTGACCTTGGAGCACCACTTCCCTCCCTCCCTCCATGCCTTGTCATCTCTGCTTATTTCTGATGTGCTTTCCTCTCGGATACTGGAGGGACACTTCCCCTCTCTGTTCTTCTGATAAAACTAAATGAATTCTCATAATCCTTTGGAGGTAAATGAACCTATAACATGGCACTTTGTACAGGGCCTTGGGTTGCTTTTGGATCAAACCTGCAAGCCCAGCCCTCTGGACACTGCTGCACTGAGCTGTGTCCTTGTGAAGGCATCAGTGTGGCACTTTTGTGGCAGATTTGCTCAGCTGCTGTTTGAAGTCTGTGAGTGAATGAGATGATGTGTGGTGCCCATCAGATGCTGGTATGCTGCATAGCAGTTCCGCAGGACAGAATTTAGGAGTGTGCCATCTCAGTGGGCAGAAGATTGAACAGTGGCTTTGCTCGATCATTTTTTAGAGTGAATCTTTTCCATTAGTGTTTCAAACCAACTTACTCAGCTGTGGTGGCAATGAGTGGAGCTCTGGTGTTGCTTAGTGACAGTATTGACTGTTGGATGGAGATCTCTCTGCACTGATCCCAATTTCAGTCCTGAGGAAGGGAAAGCTTTGGATTCCAGCCACATCTTTTAGCAGTTAACAAATGGATCTGGAATTTTGGGAGACTAATTTTTGGATTCGTTGTTATTTGACTTTGCAGTTTATCATGGAATCAAGAAAAACTAAGGGAAGGTTTTCAATCTATGATTCCCTTTGCATGGTAGATCGGACTCTAAATGTCATTCTTGCCAGGTATTTGCCTAATGTTTTCTTAACACCCTTCTCATGGGGAGATTTTTTCTTCCATGCCCTTTTGCACTTGCTCTAGTGTTTCTCTGCCCTTTAATCCTAGATCTGTCCTGCTGCAGCTTAAGACTCTTATCGTTTTTGTCGGAACACACATTGCAGAGTTGGAATACTGCATCAAATGTGTGCTTGAATTTTGGAACCAGTTGCAGTGAGAAGAGCCACGAACAGAGATGTTGGACAGCTGTAGCTGAAGAATTCTGTATTTCAGATGTCTTCTCCTTGAGTGTCCTTTTGGCAGACTTTGTGTTTGTTGGTGGATGCAGTGACATTCCTTAACAGATAAAATCACCGCAGTTTTCTCTCTGAAATTGGATGAGATTAAATAAGTATTTTTATTTTCAGGGTTCAGATGAAATATTTAATCTTTTCTTATCTCTGGATTAACTTACCAAGGAATAAAGGTCTAGGTGCAGCAGTGTCTGTATTTGCACTGACACTGCTATGGATCAGCTTCATCACTGGAGTTAAATTGTAGGTTGAGAAAGACATAAACAACTTCTCTAATGTTGATTTGGAAAACTTTTGAATCCTTTTCTATCAGAACAGAAGTTTCCTCTTTCAGGTGGAGACCTGATTTGAGAGTCATCCAGAACTGTAGTCATGTGCTTAGCGTTATGGTGCTGACTGTCAAGGATTGGGGGTATGCCTGGAGGGTGTCCCTGTGCTGCAGAGGCTGAGGGGTGTCCTAGGTGTGGTGCAAACCCTCGAGGTAGGTGCAGTGTGGGAGCTGACCTCTGCAGGCTGCCGTGTCCTGCAGCAGTGCCACGGGCACTTCAGCCAGAGCTAGAGCCATCACCTCCCAATTTCACAGCAAACAGGTCGGGACCTCTTGAAGGTGAGAGTGAAATTCACCCCGAAATTCCCTGATTTCAGACACTGGGCTGGGCCATCAGTTTGAGCTGTAGGTGTGAGGTTTACATACAGTGCAGAAACGTTTCTAATTGCCTCTGTCTGTAACTGTTCACGTGTTCCAAACACCACCTGGGGCTGTGCAGAGCACATGGTGTGACTTGGGAGTCTCTAATGTCACTGGAGCCTTTTGGGAGTCTCGTGTGGGAGTTTCTAACATTGAGATGTTGCCAGACACCCAAAAAACCAAAACCAAACCTCACACACAAACCCCAAAACACTCTGGAAAATGGGTTTGGAAGTGGAATGGCAAAGAATTCTGCCCCAGATTTGTGTGTGGTGTTAGGAAAGGATGTAAATGCTGAACACCTATTAAAGGGGAAAAAAGGTAGTGATTACCTAGTGGTAATGCTTTCCTTTAGTCATGGCTGCATGTTACTGGCTTGCCAAGCTTTGATTTCTATGCCTAGCTGTAAGTAAGTCCATGCATAGATGCTGTGTTGGGTTCTGCCTGCTTCTCAGAAAGGCCCAAGTAGCTGAACAACAGAAACACAGCCTTGGAACCCGTTCCCAGGTGCTCCTGTGGTGCAGCAGCCACCCTGCCCCTGGTGCTGGGTTATGCCTTCCCCTTGTGCCAGAGGGCTGGACCCAGAGGGGAGACTTGCCAGCGAGTGTTTGATGTTTACCTTCACTTTGTGGTGGTTCTTGCTCTCCAGCAATTCTTACTCCTCTGTGATGCAATCAATGTCTCAGGCTGAATCTCCTTCTCTTGCTCCTTGTTTGTGTCTGAGTCTGAAAGTGATTCCATTACAGTAGTTTGGCTGGTCAGGTGACAGTATGTGTAGCAGGAGGAGAAGGAATTAGGCCTTTATCTCTGTGACACGTTTTTCATGCTTTTTGTTTTATTTTAAACTAGCATAATGACATTTTTGCTGAGCTCTTCTCGTCTAGCAGATGAGCCTGAGGGAATGAAGAGGCACTGTGGCCTTCTGTTTTCTCCACTCTCCTGGTTGTCATCCTCCTCTTGCTCCTCACCCACCGAGTTACTTCTCCCCTCAGTTCCCCCTGTCCTCCCTGGCACCTGCTACAGGCTTCCCGTTGTCATGGTGACAGCAAGGAGCTGATGGGGAAGGGAGAGAACAAGAGAACATCACCAGCAACCACCCTAGATCCCAGCTAAACCCAACCCTGCCATTGCTGCCTCACTTGGGCACACACGCAACGCTTTGGCAATCTGCCCCTGCCTGACTGCTTCCACCTCCTTGTTTCCTGATGAGAACACAGCCAGGCCCTGAGCCTTTGTGCTCAAGCCATCGTGGAGCAGCAGGATGCAGTCAGGAGGGTGCTGGCTTGAGGAGTTACAGCGTGGCCTGTGGCTCCAGGACTTCATTGCTCTGGATCTCGGTCCATCACCCGTGAGAGCAGCAGAGTTGTTCCGTAGGCCCTGGAGAGGTGCTTGGTCACTGACAGGATATTTCCCTGCTGGCTCTCAGCTGTGCAGTGGGTTGTGTGTGAAATCAGGGTGCCCACACTTCACTGTGGCCTGTGGACCTGCCAGAGCTGAACCCCAGGTGTGCCTGGAGGAGGCTCTGCTTCCGTGGGCCTGGCAGGTATCACCTCCCTGGGCTGAGGAGAACGTGTCCTGCTCCTTGTCTGCCAGAGAAAGGAGGGCTTGACTGCTCCTTCAGTACTGCTGCCCTCAGTGCCTGGGTGAGCCCTGCGGAGAGGGAAGTGTTAACTTGTGCCTGTTACAGCTCCTTAAGAAACAAAAACACAGCCTTAGGGTGAATGGGGAGACTTAGGCAATAAACCAGTGACGCAGCTCAGGATCCACCTTTAATCTTGTTCTTTCTCGCCAGCTTTTCTCCTGAAAAAAGGCCAGATTTTCTTGGTGTCTCCTTTGTAGCACTTGCCAATGGAAGCCTTAATTTACCTCCATCGCTAACTGTCTCTTGGGCTTTTTCTGTTTATTTGGGGCACTTTTGTTTCCCCACATGTTTTCTGATGCCTTTTTTTCTCTTTTCCTCTCTGCTCTTCAGTGACTCTGTGCCCAGGTCACACCCCTGTCAGCATCCTGCCCTTGGTGCATACCTGTCTGCAGGTTTGTCTGGGGTTAGCTTAGCATGGAGCACTCGGCATTAAGAAATCACTTGCTGCTTTGAAACATGATTTGGGATGTGATTAATAAAGGTAGGCTTGAACCCATACCCTGACACGTCCCTGGTTTTCCAAAGCTGCCTGGAAACTGTAATTCAATTTCATTCCAATCCAATTTAGCATCCAGAGATAAACGAATGCAGGAAAGCTGGAAATAAACCACTTGGAAGGTGTGTTCCTTCACACTTCCACAGTGTTTTGAAGTAGGATGTACTGAATAACCATGTAATAAATTCCATCGTGGCAGCTCTCTACATTTGGGAGCTGCAGCTCATACCTTGGGGCTGGGGCTTGTTGCTGAGCATCTTCATTTTGCTTTAGAGAGCTCTGCATGCAAAGGGTTGTACTCTGGTTTAGATCTGCTCCTCAGTACTGTTCTGTCACGGTGGGGGGAAACTAGGGACCTGTTTTTCCAGTGTTTCCTAGTTTCCAGTCTGTGGTCCTGTAGTCTAGCTAAGTTCTTGCATTCTATGCTGTTTCAGCTGGTGTGTTTTGGAAAGATTGTTTTAAATGCTGCGCAGGATTTTAAGATTGTCATTTCTGTTGATACTCTCAGCAAAGGGAGAGCTTTGGATTCTCTAAGCATCAGTTGAAAACCATCTCTGGAGGAAAAAAAAAGGCTTTTAAGGCAACTCTGAACATGCATTTGTGTCCTGCAAAGTTAAAAGAAAGAACAAATGTTTATAAGCAGAAATGTGACATCAAGTGTTTAAAATGGTTCCCTTTTTTTCCTGTAACTGTTACAAATCTCTGTGTCCCATTCCTGGTGCTGCTTTCTGTTCAGGTACAGAGATGTAACCTAACTTGGCCAAAGACTAAGAAGGTTTCTGGTTTTGGTAGCATTTGGTCTTTGTGGCTGCTGAACTGGAGGAGCTCCATAGGCAGCTTTGAGATTCTTGAGCATTTCTGATTTAGGAGCCTTCAAACCACTACTGATTGTCATGGAATCTGTTCTTTCATGTCTGTGGCATGCTTACCTCTGTGATTTCCCTCACTGGATCCACATAGTGATGCTCAGTGGTTTTGGGGGGCACAGTTGAGGTCACTCAGCAGGTGCTGTGTGATGTCTTTATGCAGTGGTGACTGACTCGGGTTGTTTGCGCATCACCCCAGAAATGGCAAAAGGAATGAAGACAGCTTGAAGTTTTAAAAAACTGAGAAAGATCCAAAAACTAAGTCATCGGATGGTAGAGAGTTTGTCTCAGGAATGTTGTTGCTTAAGAAAGACTGAGGCTGCAGCAGGCATAGCTTTCTGGGGAAGGTGACCGGAGAGCCCGGAGCGCTGAGGTTGGGGTGTGTATCCAAAAGCAGAGCGAGCCCAGGCTCCGTTCCATCGCGTGTCTGGGATGGGGAGTCCTCAGTGCCGGTGGGTCAGAGGAGCAGCAGGGAGGGTGGCCAGGGGATCTGCAGGTCCTCCTGGGCTGTCTCACTGGGATGATGTGGTGGAGGAGATGACTGGGCCGAGGTTGGCTCCCAGAGGCACAGGCAGCCCTGGGGCTCAGCAAACACACCCGCTCCAGGCAGGAGCACTGCACACACACACCCCCAAAGGAGCCTCCAAAAGGTCAGCCAAGAGGAGGAGCTGTGCCGGGGGCTGCGGGAGCCACTTCAGGGCACCATATGTGCTGTTCAAGGCCATCACCCACTGCCTGTCACGAAAGGCTTGCAAAAAGCAAGAGGAAGGCAGCAGAGCTCGACAGCAGTGAAGTTGTTAGAAAGAAGCAGGTGTCCTTTAAAAAGCTGATTTCACACCCCCATGCTGTATTAAACATATGTAAGTGTGAAAACATGGTCAGACAGGCAAAGGAATGTTTGAGCAAATGGTGCAAAGAGTTGGAACCGGTGATAGGTCTTACTTCTGGTGCCCCAGGAGCACTGTCTGCCAGGCTTGGTGTAGAAAGGATCTTTAGGGAGGCCTGTCCCAGAGCTGTTAACCCAACCCTTTGCTTTGGTGTTCCTTGTGCAGAGAAACTCTGGCTTATCTCACGGTGCAGCACTCCTTCCCAGGCTCTCCCGAGAGGGATGTGAAGCTGCAGTGGTTTGATGGTTGTTCATTGGTATTCATGCCGATGCTCAGCTCCTGCTGTTAGCCTGTGCTGAGCTTTGTATTCAGTCCCTTTGCCTCCTGCTGCCCTGACAGTGAGTACAGAGTAACCTGCTAATGTCATAGAAGTTACTAAACAAAAGTCAGGGGGTTGGGAATCTGGGTGTCCATTATTGTTTCCTTGCAGACAGAAACTGGATGTGCTGACTTTTCATGATCCAAATTCAGTAAGCTGTATCTATGACTGAGGCCTCTGTTTTCATGTTTCATGGAGTTTGACATACTTGTACCTCTGATCTGCTAAAGAAACATGCAGTTTGAATGGAGCAAATGTCTTGGTCTTCCAGACAAGGTAAGATGGGCTGTTAGAAAATGCCTTTTTCCCTCAGTGCTGACTGTGGTTTCCAGGCTGCTCATTCCCACGTCCACACTGTGGGTCAGGCTGGTGTGGCTGTGCAGCTGCATGGCAGCCTGCATGGGGAGCAGGGCCTGGACCCCAGCAGCTCTGAGGGGAATGTCCGTGGGCATTCCCTGCACAGCCTCTGAGCAGACAGGCGAGACAGTTCTCTGGGTAACTGGATTATGTGCTCAGCTAAGCGACTTGTGGGGCAGAGATGGGTGTTAGGAGGGAGGGAGGTGACAGGCCATTGTGGAGCAGATGGATCCTCAGCTCTCCTGGAATTAGGACAAGCTGTGGCTAAAGGTAGTGTGCTCCAAAAGCTGATACTCCTTTCGTGTTTGCTTCAGCACACGTTCAGCATACTCTGATGGATTGCACAGTACAGATTCCCTGTGCTTATGGGACTATGCAGCTTTGACACAACAAACCTTTTCTGTCAGTGGGAAAAACCGCAGGAACCAAACCTGTCTCTATTGAAATTTTGTCAGGCTTCCCTACAGCTTTAGAATATAGAGAATTGGCCAAAAGTTGGTTTGTTTGGTTTAATGAAACAGTGGGTTTTGCTAATCAGTAAAAATCTGTCTGGTTTGATCAGCCTCATGTTAAGAAACACCTCCCTCCATGTCCATAATGCATATAAAAGAGACTAATTCTTCTCAGTTGTTGCGAGCACTGGTCAAAATTCATTGTCTGCATTTGCCTTGTGGGTAACAGAGGGGGAGAGAGAAAGAGGGATATTAAGTCCTTGAGGGTGCATTTCCATCCCGTCTGGTTTAGGAGGAGGTAAAGTGCTTCCTGAAGATGCTGTGTCTCTTGGGTTGCCAGAGGGAGCACAGATCTAAGCATGCTCTCAGCTTTTCAGACAGCTAAGGCTGTAGGAGGTGAATCCCACTGCACATGTCATGTGTTAAGATCTTGAGGTGGGTTGTGACCTGAACTTCGTGGTTTTTGTTTCTTGTGCAGCTCTAATGTATATCTTAGAGTGGCTGTCGTAGTCAGGTAGCTTTGCTGGCTGTGAAGTTCTTGTCTCCTGTGCACACCACACACGTGGGGATTCAGTGGCAGACTGCTCCATTGGTACAAGGGTTTGCTTTCTTCTATTAACTCGTGCGGCTGCTCAGATTTATTAGGTGTCGCCTTGTTCTTGTGTGGGGAGACAGAAGAGAAACCTATTTGTCAGCTCATACAAATCCTTTTCGGGTTTCTTTCTCTGGTAACTTTGGTGAGAGTCTTGTCTGCCCAAGTCTTACTGCTCTGGGATGGTGCTAGAAACAGCATGACAAGCTCAGAGAGTGCAGCAGGTTTGTGCAATAGTGTTGGAATATTTTTCCTGTTGTTTCCCGTCCTCTTTCCTGTGTATGCAGACGAGGTGTTAGCTGCTCTGCGTGCTGGTACCCACGGAGCAGTGTCTGCACAGTGTGGCTTTGGTTCCCCTGAGCAGTTCAGTCTGGCCCTGGCAGTGAGTGGTTCGAGTTAGTCCCTTTGGTGTGCACTGTCTGCATTCACCAGCACCTGATTTCATCTGTTCTTGGTGCTGAATCACTAGCAGCTCCCACACGGGGAACAGAGGATTCTAAACAGATACTGAAACATGAGGCAAAGAGCGACCAAAACTGCTGAAGAACTGCCACTGTAACTCCTTGAGAGAACTAGGTACAGCCTTGTGTTTGGTTTGGTTCCTGTGCTGGAGGAAAGTCAGCACAGTTCTGCTTTCCTTTCAGCCCTTTCACACCTACATATGCCTTTTGAGAGCCTCACCGTGGTGTTTCCAGGCCTTCTGCTGTCCTGAGCTACCAAGGGTAAGCAAACCTTTGGATTTGACTCCAAGCATCAGTGCTCTGAAGCCCCATCCTGGCCCTGCACCGTCCCAGTGTCTCTAGAGCAGGTGAGGGTGCTTGTCTGTGCACAGGCTGAGGTTCCTGGATGCTCAAAGGACATGTTGGCCCACTGTGCTGAGAGCACAGGCTGGAGCAGTGTGGCTCAGGTGAGCAGAGGACTGGGCAGCCCTGCGAACCAGTGTCTCTGTGTTTGCACTGAAATTCACCTCTTGCAGCACACACACTCCCATGAGAATCCAAATTAGATCTCGAGTGGAAAACTGATGTTTTGTTTATAGCATCTTTCGCCATTCATCTCTGCCTTCAGCTCTGGTGTTTGATTCCTGCAGGGTGGCACAGACATTGCTTTTCCCACATCCCATCTGTCCCCGTGGCACAGGGAGATGCTCAGCCGAAATGCCACGGGTGGGCTGGGGGAGCTGGGCAGGTCTGACCGCGGCTGGGCCATGACAATGCAGCAGAGGTATTTTTGTGCAGCCTCCTCCATGGAAGGGATGCAGAATGGCTTTGCAGTGAGTCATCTGACAGCTGAAGAACTCGAAGTCTGTAGTGGTATTTAAAGAGAAAGTGGCTCATGGCTGACAGAGTTCAAGACAGAAAAAGAAACAGAAATGAAAGAGAGGGCTCCTACCGTGGAGAAAATAGAGGCAAAGACTGGTTAGGGGGAGGAGTGGTGAGAAAGCCAAACGAGCTGAGAGTGTCAGGGGCAGTTCAGGAGATTATGCAGATCATTCTCAAGTGTTGGGCTTCAGGTGTCTCCCCCGAGTTACTCCAGCGTTAGCCGAGCAAAGGTTCTGTGACCTAGGGGAGTGGTGTAGACCCAGATAAAGAGCTGGGCTCGGTGCACGGTGAGGAGTTTACAAACATGCAGGTGGAGGTTGAGGAAAGGATAAATGGCTTAGCTGTGCAGAGCAAGACACTGGAATGTGGTGGCTTCATCTTTGCTGCTCACCAGGTCCTGTAAAGTATATAGCACAGAGGACATTAAAGTCTTTACCGAAAGCAGAAGGGGAGAGAGCTTGTCTTCTTGGGGACCTCATGAATGGATTGAAGTCCATGAACAGGAGGTGCCAAGAGGATGATCAGACTCTGCTCAGTGGGGAAACCAATCAAACAAGAGGGAACAGCAAAACTGATGCCCAGGAAGTTCCATCTGAACACAAGGAAGAACTTCTTTGCTGTGCAGTTCCTGAGCACTGAACAGATTGCCCAGAGAGGTCGTGGATTCTCCTCACTGGAGGTGTTCAGGAACCCTCTGAACCCTGAGCTGAGCCATGTGCTCTGGGCTGGCCCTGCTGGAGTAGGGAGATGGGACCAGTGACCCACTGTGGTCCCTTCCAGCCTGACCCACTCTGTGATTCATACTCAGAGCACTCAGAAAAGTTGGCTTTGACATTGTAGTAGTGAAAGGCATGCTAAGCATAAAAATAAGGTTGGAGCCACTCAGGTATCCCAGAGTCTGAAGGCTGTAATATTTCACTGTAGTTCTAAAATGCTTATTGCAAATCTTATTTACAGCTCTCATGTCTGTTTTGAATCTGCAGAAGAGGAATATCAAGGGCAAACCAAGAGAAAACGCGTTCGGAGGAGGAAACAGAAGAGCAGTTTGCTCATCTCTAATAATTTGCATGGAGAACAAACGGATTCTGGAACACAAGAGACTCTTGCTCAGGATAACATACAGCTGCAGCAAACAGACAGCCCCAAAATAAGCAAAAACAAGAAGAGGAAGCTGAAAAAGAAGCGACAGAAGGAAAAGAGGAGAGCAGCTGGCTTGGTGACAAAAGCTGCCGGTGTGGATTTTACATACCAGCCCGACAGAAACAACGGAGGAGAAGCAGCAGGCTTAAAAGACATAGATGCAAAGGCAGATAGCATTCTGGACTTCCTGCAGGCAACACAACAGATCTATTTTGCTGACAGTATGTACCACTCTTTCTCCTTTCTTTTCATGTGCATTACCACGCAGAGGGAAATGGATGTGCATTTATCTGACTGCTGTAGAACGGGACAAATCTGCTAGGGAGGTGTCTCTTGAACTCAGCCAGACATGCAAGTACTTAGGATTTGTCCTACTTAGTGGTGTGTACATGAATATGTAGTAGTCCACATCAGTAGGAAGAGCCTGTGGTCCTAATCTCTCTGTTTCTCTGTCTTTGAGAATATACATAACATTCCTTGCTCTGTTCTTAACATTCTGATGCACTTGGGGCAAGGGGTTAAAATGGGCCAAGTTCTTTCCTCTGCCAGCAAACAGCCAGGATTGGATCCTTCCAGAGCCTCGAATGAGGGCAGCTTAAACTGCCTTGATGCTGCTGTCTCTGAACAAACCTCCTCTTCAGAACGTTCTCTGTTGTGCTGTGTACTGAGATGCAGACAGGCAGCACAGCATGCCAGAGGGAGGGGAGGCACTGCGGGCTCTGGGGCAGTGTGTTGGCATAAAGCACTTGGGAACTGGTGGTCAGTGCACATCCCATGGTACCTGCAAAAGGATTGCATGGGCATTATCCCTGATCAGCCTTATGAATGTTCCTCTGGTCACTGACATCAGAGACAGTCCCAGTGCATGTTTTCTCCATTGCCTTCCTGCAAAGCTCTTTGGATGGTGCTTGTGCCATGAATGCCTTTCTGAGACTATGAAGTGGCAGTGCTAAGTGCTCCAGTCCTTATCTGTCCGTGCACCAGGCTGGGCTGGTGTCATCTGCAAACACCTTTCCTTAAGGGCAGGCTGGTGTGTTCTGCAGTTACTCACCTCAGAACAGAGCTATGAAATAACTGCCTTGTAAAACTGGGAAAAAACAGGGGAAAATGCTTCCAAGTGTGTGGCCTTGGCTGTCTTTGTGGGGCTGAATGGAGAACACAGAGCAGCTTCCTCAGCAGTGGGAGCCCATAGTAGGTCAGAGCTGTCAGCTCCTGGTCCCCTAGGATTCCTCTGTAGGCCACAGAGTTACCTCAGACACCCTGCTGCGATCATATCAGCGATTTCATCTGACTTCTTTCCTCCAGATTTATACACAGAATTTTCGTTGCTTACTGTTAAATTTTCCTGCTGTGTCAGGCCTTCCTACTCAGCCTAGCACTGGAAATCTGTCCTGCTCTCAGGCTAATGCGTTTCCATCACCAAAACCAAGGATGTTACCACTTCACCATATGGCTAAGCAAATGTGTGCTGAGCCGTGTGCGTTTGCTGCAGAGGAGCTGAGTGACTGAGCAGGATTGCACACTCAGGCAGCAGTTCTGCTGTTCATCCCTGGCCCAGGACGGGAGCCTGCTCAGTTCTCCACAGCTGTGTGGCGTGTCAAAGTTGAACAGAGTGTTGTTGGCCTAATAGCTTTCTTGGAAGGTAAGTTCAGGTTCTGGCAGCTTTTGACAGGCTGACTGGCCCTGGTGTCAAAGCAGCAGGTCAAAGTGTTGAGCCAGTGAGGACTTTGGAGTTCTCAGAAAAAAATCCTTAGGTAAGAGGATGCAGACACCTCTGAAACACCTCCAGGGATGGTGACTGCACCACCTCCCTGGGCAATATCCCAGTGCTGAACACCACAACAGGGAAAACATTTCTCCTCATACCCAATCTGACTCTGCCCTGGCTCAGCTCAAGGCCATGCCCTTGGTCCTGTCCCTCAGCCCTGGCAGGAGAGACCAGACAGACATGATACTATTTGCCTTCCCTAGCTGAATGACTGCAACACTCCCTATTCTCTTGGATAGAACTGCAGGCCACTGCTTTTAGCAGCATTTTCAAATGGTCACACTGGGCTGTACTTCTAGTAGATATGTTGAAAAGCTGAATTGGGAAAATTCTGTACCTTTCCGATGAAAACCAGAAGAATTAAGGGAGTCTGGTCAAAGGGATAAACTGCACATTGTTCCTGGGGTGGGAGAATGATTTTGTGCTCGGGTGCTGTAGAAGCAGTGCGTGTGCTCCTGTGCTGCCCTGCAGGCTGCAGAGTCTGCCTCGGAGACGTGCACGAGGGGCCGTAGCAGGGCAGCTGGGACCCTCCAGGAGTGCTCTGCAGAGCTGCCAGAGCTGCTCCCTGGCTGCAGTGCCTGTGCACTTTTGTGATGCTTAGTGTAGGAACCACAACCACAGAGCTTTGGCCACAGTGGTGTTTGTTCACACCTCCTTCCCGTGCTGACTTTGGAAATTCAATGAAATTTCCAAATTCCAAATTTGG
>NW_008670133.1:0-1329 GCF_000695815.1 Acanthisitta chloris | reverse complement strand
CCCTCCCTGCCATTAGGAATCCTATTGCCCTTTTTGCTCACCGAATTTCATACCTTTCCCCTCTTATCATTGTTTTAATGTTGAACAAAGGGAGGAGGAAGCTGCTCTTTAGTACCTGATACTTGGTTGTCACTTGTACCAAAGAGTTCCTCTTGGATATTGTCTTGGAAAGCACTTGTACCAAAGAGTTCCTCTTGGATGCTGTCTTGGAAAAAAAGTGTAGTTAGAAATTGTCTGTGCTCTCTGACCACTTCTAACAGTTTTCCAATCGTTTTTCCAGAGAAATCAGCACACACAGGTGCTGCAGTAAGTGCAGACACTGCCCAAGAGCTCCTGCAGCATCTTGGATCTCACACGGTGTGTCCCTCGGACCTGGCTCACCTGCACCGCCTGAAATCCCTCGTGCTGCTGCAGGACACTGAGAGACTCCAGGATGCTCTGAGGCAGTTCCAGGAGCAATCCACCATGCCTCCTGGTACGTACCAGTCACCCACCTTCACTCACTGCTTAGTTTTGTGCGTGGATTAAGATTCAGGTTTATTTTATTAGGAAGTTGTAAATCACTGTATAGTGCCAAATATGTGCTTGGGCAAGACTTGAAAGCTTAATTCCCCTCAAAAATATAGTGACTTCCCTGTTATTCAGTGCAGGAGCTTTTCTCCTTTTGCAGCAGCTACAGAACACAATGTGATTAAGGTTCTTAAACCAATGTGTTTTAAATCTGAAGTGTTTTAAGATTTAATCTTATTAAAAGGCTATTTTTAATGCATTCCCTTTGTGGACTCTTCAGATCACAGGAATTAACCTATTTATCTTGAAGGTTTCACTCATCCAGTTAAGGATTAATTCGACATGGATAAGAATTAATAAAGCCACTCTCTTTTCTTTCCTGGTCACCTTAGAGGCTTCTTTGACACACAGGTTTTGCAAGCCAAATTTCCATTTGCAGCTTTGCTTTTGTTGAAATGCAAATGTGTGCTTTAAGCTTCTGAAAACTGCTGATGACAATGCGAAAATGTGAAGTCACTTTTTATGACTAAGGGTGTTCTAAAGTCATTCATAAAAAGAGTCCTTCTGTTGGTACATCTTTCCCCCGAGGCAGGAGCTGATTGCATTCTGCTGCCCTTGCTCTCTGGTTAAGTCTTGTACTGCAGCAGTTTCTCCGTGTCCCTCGGGGCTGTGGGTCAGTCCCTTGTCCTCGGGGGCTGTGGGTCAGTCCCTGTCCCTCGGGGCTGTGGGTCAGTCCCCTGTCCCTCGGGGCAGTGGGTCAGTCGGTGTCCCTCGGGGCAGTGGGTCAGTTGGTGTCCCTCGGGGCAGTGGGTCAGTCCC
>NW_008670132.1:0-907 GCF_000695815.1 Acanthisitta chloris | reverse complement strand
GTCTCTTCTGAAAGACCAGACATGAGGCGCTTCAACACGAGAGCAAGAGCAAGTACAATGATATGTTTCCATTGGATTCTGTGTTTTCTTGCCCACCTGATGGACTCACCCCCTCTACTTTCTCTCTCAAAACTAGAAACCTGCATGTTTCAATTCATTCTTCAAATTCCAGCTAGAAAGATCCCACACCTTAACGTCTAAAAACCCTGATCAATTGTTAGAGAAGATCTATAGACAGAGGCAGAGGTCCAGCAGAAAAAAACCAAACATACTGTCATGTAAATAACGACTGCAACATTCTGTATATGCTCAAAGTAATTAAAACTGCACAGTACCCAAATCTGAATTTGAACTTCTAATCTGAATGCTCTACTTTTGATTTAACATATTAATGCTATCCCCTCTTCCCAGGATGCATTTAATTAAGTGAACTTTATTGCAGTTAAATGACAATTATGTCATTGCTAAAGTTGAAATGCCATATGTTTTTTGAGACCAATTACCCTAGGTAGCCTAAAATACACAGTCTTACTTGGCTCAGCCTGACAGTTTGCTGTGCCTCAGGGAAAAGGAAGGTAGAGTTAATTTTATAACCTGGGGTTAAAAAGCAAAGGAATTTCAGAAGAGAAACCTCTTCGTGTATTCCACCTAGCGCTTAAAGACTGTCAGAAACTATCCCATGTGTACCCTTGGGACTCCAACAACATCAAAGAATTTGTTCCTTAGCCAGCTGGTGTCTAAGCATCTGTTGTATGCCTCTGGAGAAGCAAAACAACACAGAACAAAAGGTTGAGGCCCACAGCTGCTTGTCAAAACAACCATGTGCCAGCAGCATTACACATTGCAGTAGCAGATTAACTTAGAGAACTTCTAACTGGACCATCTCCAGAGGTCCCTTCCAGCCTCA
>NW_008670131.1:888-2779 GCF_000695815.1 Acanthisitta chloris | reverse complement strand
GGCATTAATTAGAGGGGATCTCTGTGGGTACAGCAGTCAGTGGCCTCCCCTCTAATTAATGCCCAACCCTAATTAATCCCCACCCCAATTAAGCCCCTCCTTCACCGATTTTGACGGGGAAGCCAGGGGGCAGCTTGAGGGTGATGAAGTCACGCAGTTTGGCGAAGTGGGCGTTGGAGATGGCCATGAGGTCGATGATGGGTGTCACCTGCTCCGCCAGTGACAGCGGGTGCTGCTCACACAGCCACAGCGTCGCCTTGAACCTGCCAAGGCACTGCTGTGGGCATGGGCACCCACAGTGCCACCGTCCCTGGGCACTGACACCATCCCCAGGGGTATGGACACCCAGCGCCACCGTCCCTGGGCACTGGCACCACCCCCGGGGGTATGGACACCCAGTGCCATGTCACCTGGGATCCCATCACCACCCCCAGGGGTCCTAACATTCAGTGTCATGTCCTCTAGGACCCCAGAACCACTCCATGGATCCAGCTATCCAGTGCCACATGCCCTCGGACCCTGTCACTACCCCAGTGCCACATCCCCTGGAAGCTCATCACCACCCCCAGCTGGGACCCTGTCACCACTCCAGTGTCATGGCCTTGGGACCCTGTCACCACTTCCATGGATCCTGATGCTCAGTGCCACATCCTCTGGGACCCCATCACCACTCCCACGTGGGTCCTGACACCCAGTGCCATGTCCCATGAGACTCCATCAAAGGTTCTGACACTCAGTGCCATGTACCTGGGCCCCTGTCCCCCCGGAGCGGTGGCCTCACCTCTGCACCTTGCTGGACATCTCGATGGGGCGCCCGATGTTGCGTGTCTCCAGGTCGAAATGGGGGTCGAAGTACTCCTCAGGGGTGATGGCTGTGGGGTTGGTGGGGCTGGCAGCCTGCAGCACGGGTGCCTGTGGGGACACTGGCACCACTCAGCCCTGCTGGGGACACCCCACCCCACCAGGGACCCCCTGGCCCAGCCACTCACCCCGTTGTGGGTGCCATGCTGCTGTGCGATGCCCAGGAAGGAGTGGAAGGGGGTCTTGGAGCCTGGGGGGAGAGAAGGGTGCAGGGATGCAGTGTGGGGGCACCCCCAAGGCTGCCCTGGCTGTCACAAGTCACACCTGACGGGTGACATCCTACACTCCCACGCCTGGCACATGTCACAGCAAACACCCACGGTGTCCCATGCCTGATGGGTGACACCCTGCACCCACAGGGTCCCCCCACAGGCTATCCCATACCTGACATGTCCCAGCCCACACCCACAGTGTCCCACACCTGACATGCTTCCAGCACCCACAGGGTCCCACACCTGATGGGTGACATCCTACACACTGTCCTGTGCCTGACGGGTGACACCCTAAGCTCACAGGGTCCCACACCTGCCACATGTCACACCCAGCACCCACACTGTCCCACACCTGACATGTCACACCCCACGTGATGTGCCACACCTGTCCCACCCAGCACCCAGTGTCCCATGCCCCCAGGAAGGGGGTGGTCCTTGCAATAGTGGGTGGCCTTGCACAGGAGGGGTGGTGTCCCCACTGTGCACAGTCCCCCCAGTTGAATGACAGAGCTGTCACCTTTGCTGCGTGACTTGTCCTGGTCGGAGAGATGCTCTGTCCTGGTCTTGGTGACCAGCTCCACGTTGCTGGCACTGTACACCTGGGGGGGACACCATCAGCCCCACCACACTCTGGGGGCTCCCCAGTGTCCCCCCCTTGCCGTGCCCACCTTGGCCTCGTAGCCGCTGACCATCTCCATCTTCTCCGAGCGCCAGCCCCAGATCCCAGACTTGTTCCTGGGGAAAGGGGAGACATCAGGTCCCCACGAGGGGGTCCCAGCACCCACTCACCCTCTCGCACAAGCATTTCCTTCCCCTTC
>NW_008670131.1:293-822 GCF_000695815.1 Acanthisitta chloris | reverse complement strand
TGCCCCTCAACATACCAGGGTGCCCCCTTTGCCCCCCAGCCCCTTCCCACCTCTCGAAGGCGATATTCCTGGTGTCCAGGTGCGTGGAGACGATGGGAGAGGTGAGTCTGCCAGCCACGTGCTCCTCAGTGGGCTGCATGGCTGCCAGCAGCAGGTCAGGCTCGTGCAGGGCCAGCGCCAGCGTCTCCGTGTACACCACCTGCTTGTCATGGTCCACTTCCATCACCACTGCCCCCTCGTCTGTGTGGGGACACCCGTTGGGTCAGCACACTGCCCCCCATCACTCCCCAGTCTGGGGTCACTGGGGATCCAGGGGAACTGGGGATCGATGGAGGGGACTGAGGTCCTTGGAACATGTAGGAGCTGAGGTGGTCCCCTCAGGAGTGGGTAACTGGGGTCTCCATGGGATCACTATAAGAGAATCTAGGGGAATTGAGGGTCCCTGCAGGGGATTGAGGTCCCTGGTATGAGTGAGAGGTGGTTACCCTCAGGAAGGGGGAAATGGATTCTCCATGGGGTCCCCCTATAA
>NW_008670131.1:0-218 GCF_000695815.1 Acanthisitta chloris | reverse complement strand
AGGGGATCTAGAGTCCTTATAGGGGTGTACTTATAGTGCAAGGAGTCTGGAGGTCTCCCCAGGGTGACTGGAGGGTCCTTGAGGGTATCTGGGATCCAAGCGGGTCCCTATAGGGCACCTGAGGTCCTGGCAGGGATGCACTTATAGCACAGGGGTTCTGGGGCTCCCTAGGGTGACTCAAGGCTCCTGGGGGGTCCTGGGGGGTTGGAGCTGACCTT
>NW_008670130.1:132329-132690 GCF_000695815.1 Acanthisitta chloris | reverse complement strand
TGATTCTATGAATTCATTTTAATTAGTGTCCAGAAGTTAAGTGGGATGAAGTTAGATCTAAATTTTGGTGAGTCAGTAGTACTTACTTTTCTGAGGTAATGTGTATGGATTAAGTGACCTTCGTTAGAACACAGACATGCTGCCTGAGACAGCTGGAAAGCAAGTGGGATCTGTTGATTCTATGAATTCATTTTAATTAGTGTCCAGAAGTTAAGTGGGATGAAGTTAGATCTAAATTTTGGTGAGTCAGTAGTACTTACTTTTCTGAGGTAATGTGTATGGATTAAGTGACCTTCGTTAGAACACAGACATGCTGCCTGAGACAGCTGGAAAGCAAGTGGGATCTGTATGGATGCAGCCT
>NW_008670130.1:73936-132290 GCF_000695815.1 Acanthisitta chloris | reverse complement strand
TTCTGATTGGGGTACTAAAAACTCAAGCTGCTTCCTGATTGTGCTGCTGCCTGTGACAGGATGGGGTACACCAAGGAGAGCTGTGGATTTAATGATGGGCAGCTCCAGCTAGCAGCAAATGCTGCCTCCTCCTCTCCCCCAGCTTGCAGCAGAAGCAATGAGCCTTCAATGCTCATTGGCTTTTTATCTTCCCTTTAGTTGTCCATTTCCAGTTTCGCAGTGAGCTGAACTCTCATTCTTGGAGCTGTAAAATGCAGCTGTGCCTGTCCTACTGAAAACTCCTGGTTCTGATAATAGCCTGGTAGAAGATGACTGCATTATTCTAAGGTTTTATATGTTGATTAAACACATCAGACATTTGACTGTTTAAGGGGTTTAAATGTATATTTGCAACTTAAAAAGTATTTTATCTTAATATTTGGTGCTGAATTTCAGCAGCCTCATGTTTATTACAGGCAAGGGGTTTCCTTTTTGGACAGTAATGCATTTTGAAAGCAAAGTGCTGTGTTTCTGTTAAGTAGTCAAAACTGGTTATTTAGTTTTCTGAGAGCCCCAAATTGTTAAAATGAAGTGATTGTGATGCTTCTGTGGTCCAGTGGGCTTTATGTTAAGGTTCAAGAACTCATTTTGTTGCTGCTAGCCTGGAGTCACCTCCAGGATGGTTAGAAGTGACCCCATCAGTCTGTCACCGCATAGACTTGTGAGGGCTGTCCCCAAAGACAACCTGGTTGATTACCTGCGTGTTTCAATTCCAAGAATGATGTGTCCTGGAAAGCAGAAGGAGAAGAGGGGGAAGTGCATGCTCCACATTTACTGAGGATGTTTCCTAGTCTCAGAAAACTTACAAAAATGCCGTAACATGGCATTGCAGGATTTTTTGTTTGGTTTAAGCTTCTGGTTGGATTCTTTAAAATTAAGGGAGAAAAGTAGCATATTTACTAAATGATGGCATCTCAAAATCAAGCTCAGCTTCATCTCTTTATGCTGTAGCGTACCTAACTTTGAGATTTTAATTTTTTAGGGGTTATTTCCTTTCTCATGTGATAAACTTCCTTGGCAAGGATCTGTATGTATTTTTTTATGTTCCTGTTCAAGACCTTCTAAGAAGTGTGCCCTTTAGATGCCACGTGTCAGGAACTACTGGCTGTTCAAGACCTTCTAAGAAGTGTGCCCTGTAGATGCCACGTGTCAGGAACTACTAGCATGCTCTTAGCTGTGTTTTGCTTATAGCTTGTCATTGTTTCAGGAGCAGGTTTGTTAGTCCTGGTAGTACAATACCACAGCTGTACCATCAGAGTTAGTATTCCTGGAAAAAACATTGGAAATTCATCTTTCCTTTAGAGAGAACACCCATGGTGGTTTAGAATTCCTTAATTTTCCATAGCATAGGTGTTTGCTAAAGCATCAATGATTTGAACCTTGAAGATGCTAAGCACCATTATTTTCATTCAAGATGACTTGGGAGAAGTTAGACACAGGTCATCAGGAACAACAGGCTGAAGAAATCTGGCGCATATGCTTCAAAAAGCAAAGTGTTGGGCACCTTAATGCTGCTTTCTACATGGTGTGGCTTTGACAACCTGATCTTTTATTATTTAGAGCATCATATTATGTGTTTTTAATCTTTCAGAGACCCATATCACACCATCGCTGCAATCAACCCAGAGAAATTAAACATCTTCCAAACAGTGAGAGAGATAACAGGTAACACACCCCTGGTTTCCTATAACCAGAACTTCTCACTTTGCATTTTTGGTTGTCATTTCTTTGGTTTTCTGAAGATCACAAGGTACTTTTTTCTTTAAGCTCACCATGCTGTAACTTGTATTAAAGTTTAACGCAGAACAGCATCAGTGTTAGGTGATATTCACAAGTGTGTTGTCCTTTGCTTGTGAACACAAAATGCCCATTATGTTTGGGGTCCAAGACCTTACTCCTAAGTGGAGAAGGGATCTTGGTCCCTGGCTAGCAAAGTAGGACAAGCGTTGCAAGGAGGGGACACCTAGTGAGGAAAATGGTGCTGAAATGTGGGAAACCATTGTCTTCACCTGAAAGCATCTGACATATGCCTTGGAAACCAGACAAGCCAATCTGCTTTTACAGCTACTTCCCTTGGTCTAACAGAAGATGCTGATGCAAATTAGCTTCTGCAGTTTAAAGACAGGTGTATATAGTGGGGTGATAGTGCCTCCCAATTTTTGTGACTCCTCAGCGGGGTCGTAGAGCTAGAACTCTGTACTTTGTTTTCTTGATCTTGCTTCTTGTTTCACCATTAGGGGGACAGGAAGGAAGATACTACAGCTCTGACTTCACAGTTGTTTGCTGATTGTGTATAGATAGGGAAATGTAAAAAAAATTATTTAATGCACAAAACCTCCCCACCTCTGGGCACTACAGCTTGATTGTAGCTCGGTGGAGCTCAACAAATGTTTGACATTTGAAAGGAACTCTCTCCCACATGCTGCACCTCTCAAAAGTTGTGTATTTCAGCAAACTAGTGGGATTAAAAATGAGAGTAAACTCTTAATCTCTCCCTAATTAATGTCAAAGATAATGTGACGTCTGGGTGTCTGTAATTCGCCATTCCTGAGCACACTAATTGACAGTCTCAGCTCTCCTTCTTAAGTGGAATTACCCCTGTACTTAACTATGTACTGCATCTTAGTTCAGTACTGAGTCAAAATCATTGGGAACTGTACTCTGTGGAGGTCTGTGTAGCACAAAACAAGTGGTCCCACATCCCAGTGCAGAGAGTGCTCTGGTGGTAAACAGTCCTCACCTCAGAAATGAATGCAAGGTCCTTGTTTTAAGGAAGTCTTGTAATCTTTTAATGAATCATCATGGGTCTCTTAACTTCTCTCCCTAGCCTCTAGCATATTTTAGAATGGCATGGTGTTAATTCAGGCAAATGTTTTGCTGCTGCTGTTTGCAGAAGGCTGGAGGCCTTGCAAGATTCTGCCCTGTGTTTAGGTTTACCCTCACTGTGACTATTGCAAGTGGATGTAATGCTGCTGTGACAGGTCTTCCTTTGCTTGCTTGGAGAAGACAGTGGTGAGCAGCCTGACAGTCTGCAGCATGCCTTGTTTCCTTCTTTTCTCAAACCAATACTGTCTTTCATTTATAGGCTAAGCCTGTTCTAACTCATGTGTGCGTAAAAGGAATCTTTGTGGCTGAAATTACTGATGTTCACATTTGCCTTTTCCTCCTTCAGGGTATTTGAACATACAGTCATGGCCTGAGAACATGACAGATTTCAGGGTGTTTTCTAACTTGGTTACCATCGGTGGAAGAGCTCTCTATAGGTAAGATACTTCCTCTGTTGCTGGAATAATTTTTTATTAGTGTTCAATGATTCTTTGTTCAGGAGCACAGAATGCAACATCCTTTGAGAAGGACATCATAAGTCATTCTATTTTTCTCTGTTACCAAGGTATTCATTACCAGTGTCTTTGCTAATCATTGCTTATAATGGGTAATACCTTCTGAACATAATTCTTAAAAAAGTGAAGGTCTTGGTTCATTGCTGTAGCTTAATAGCTCATGGACTCATTGTCCAGAAAGTACATTTTATGGTTTAAAATACCTTGTAAAGAAAAATAACTTACAAGACAAGAATAGTAGAACTTAGCCCCATTCTGAGGAGTTTTTATGGTTGCATATAAACTGTTGGAAGTGCAGGCTCATGTGCCCCAAGAACCATGTGGTTTAAAGAGGTAAAAGGTAAATACATGGATGAGCACTGAGATCATCTTGCAGGTGAGGTGTCCATGAGCTCTGTAGTGCCATTCTTACCAGAGATATTTCTGTGTGAAAACTCATACAGAGAAAATGGTTTGAAATGAAAGAAAACGTGGTAAGAAATAATAGGGGAAGCACAATGTGGTACCTGAGTGGTATGATATATATAGCAACCCTTGGGTCCCCATTGTGGAGGTGTAGTAAATCAGGCATGGGATTCTGCTGGCATCTTCAACAGCAATCCGGACAGAATATGAATAGCAGAGAAACCTTGAGGTTGAATTACAGCCCAACATTCTGTTTCGAAGCAGCATTTTTTATTGGGAACAGCTGGAAAACAATTATAATCATTAAAATACAATAACTTAAAGGATGCCCAGAAACTGGATATTGTCTTCGCTAATCTTCAGTCATAAAATATGTGCAGTCATTTCCATGTTACACAGACAATCATTTACTGTTCCTTTGATGAAGAAAGGCGATAACCACATATTACAACAAAAGAAAAATGAAATGTGGAAAGTGGGCTGGAACAATTTCCTTGAAAATAACAATTTCTTCCTGTATTACTTTAAATGACATTAATTTGATGCCTGCCAGAAGATGTTTTAATACATTTTGCATGACTTTGTCAGTTTCTCTTTAGCATATAAACTATCAGGGTGTTAATCCTGTTGAAAAAAAAATCAGAATTTTATTCAGTTTTCCTAACAGCACATTATCTCAAAAAATACGTTAATGGATGAAATGGAACTAGTTGAGGAATTCTGCTTAAGTTGTGCCTTCTGGAGTTAATTCCTGTTCTCTCTTACTTTTGTTCTCATCACAGTGGCCTTTCCTTACTCATTCTAAAGCAACAAGGCATTACCTCTCTGCAGTTTCAGTCCTTGAAGCAAATCAGTGCTGGCAACATCTACATAACAGACAACAGCAATCTGTGCTACTACCACACTGTCAACTGGACCAGCCTCTTCAGCACTCCCAGCCAAAAGACAGTGATCCATCGGAATAAAAGGGCAGAGAACTGCAGTAAGTACTGTTGCTCAGTGCACATCATTGTCTCTGTGGTTGGCTCACCTGGGGCAAAGTGATAGAACTACTGACAGGTTATACTTCAGTGAGCAGGCCAGAAACTCAGCTGATGTCTTTTGGAGCTCCATGGACATCAGTGGAGCTGTGATCATTTACAGAAGATAAAGATTTGGCCCAGTCTGCCTCTAATAACCAAGCCTCCAATCTTGCCAGCTAGAGCATTTGTGGATGGCTTGTAGTTCTGGTGTGCAGTGCGGTTTTTTCTGTTCCTGCATAGGAAGCCAACTATGAAACATAGTGTATTAATTGGCAGCAGGAGGTGTTGCCAAGGAAGAGAATCATCTGCCCAAGGATGGTGGACTGCTGTTTGCTTTCCCCTGCAGTGGGGTTGAAGTTTGATAGGCTCAAGTGGTGAGGAACCACCTAGTTCTGTGCTAGCAGTCTATTAACAAGTGTATTCTGTATGTCATGAAGAACGAATTAGCCCTTTGAGATTTCCCGTGAGGAATTTCTTGACCTGACAGATCAAGCAGTCTGAAGAAGTACAAGGTCTTGATGACAATGCAAGAGTCACTAGGGTTGTATTCCAACATCCTAATGGTCCTATCTTGCCAGGAGATACAGGAACTTGCAAACCTTTCAGAAAGCACAGGTTTCCTCTCTAATATATGAAGAACTGCTGATCATGGGAGAAAAATCATGCTCTTGGTGCTCTGATGTTTTCTAACATCAGATTTGCTGTAGCTGTCTGATAATCATTCCTCATTTAATGAAAGAACAATCAACTTCTTCTGTTCCTAGAGATACAGTATTAAAATAAAATAAGCAGCAATAAGGTGGAACATAGGCCTCATGTCTCATACAGTGATGCTTCCTCTTTGCTTTAAGCTCCCTATAACTTGCCATGTGTTAGAAGACAATAGAAAGTCACTCAGAGGTAAAGTTTGTAAGGTGCTTTTTCCTTCATGGAATAGTGTCCCAGTTGTTTCACTGGTTTTGAGACCTTGGGAACATAGCTGAATACAGTAGTTTGGAAGATATTCCCATAATAATTGTCAGGAGTCCCTTGTCAAATACCTCTTTGCCCTTTCCTGGGATCACTCAATTTGAGTCCCTTTGAAGCTGCCACAACTTCTGAGACATGGACTTCCAGGGCAAACAGAAACTTGGATATGCTGTTACATCATCATCTTGCATTTTTGTCTTGTCATTACATTTGCACACAAAGGGAAAATGTAAACTTTAATTCACTTCTGGCTTGTTGAAGATTTGTTGTAACAGAGACTCATCATTTTCCAGGAAGCAAAATACTCCTCAAGATATTTTAGGAGATATAACACCAAAGGAGTCTTAACGAGTGAAACAAATCTCATTCATTTCATTTGAAGAAGTTGCAATGTAAGCTACAGTACCAAGGGACTAGTTTTAAGGATGGACTCTAACCTGTGTTCGTTAAGTGGACTGTGTATAATGAACACAGGCCAAGGGCCAAGCGACTCCAATCGAGAGGCAGTGCAGTCCTAACAGGGACAGTGCTTTCCTCTCTCCATCCATGTCTGTGTGAATGAATGGGTTAATATTTTGTGGCCTTTTGAGATTCAGCATTAGCTGAGAAGAGTTATCCTGCTCCTTCAGCTCTGCCTGGCAGTCAGCACCTCTCAGGGGTTAAATGGGTCTGATGTCTAACTAAAATCTTATGATTTCTTGGAGTAAGGCATCACTGTATCTTAGAGCCAGATGCATTTCTCTAGCATCCTTTGAAGCATCTGTGATTTTCAGGGTAGGCCAACAGACTGTAGTTTAGGAGAGTTTTCTGTGCTCATGCCTCAGAGTGACAAATAAGACTCATCAGAATGGGGAAGGGAGATGTGTAAGTAAATATTTGCAGGATGAGGATCCATCCTCTGTGGCAGAAATACTGTCTGTTTCTATGTATGGAAACTACCAGGCCATGATTTATTAATAGAAATATCCATTAAGGAACATTTTTTCATGATTCCCAGTGAAGAAACAGTGTAAACCATGTTAATCATTACAGTTGCTCTCAGGTATGTTTATTGTTATTTCTTTGAATGTGTTGAGTCACTATCAACTTGAGCTTGTTTCCCTCACTACCTAGTGATTGTTAATGGTTCAGAGCAAATTACAGAGAACATCTTCTATCAGTGTGTAGCTTTTCTTAACACTCATGGAAGAGGTTCCAACATCTAGTCACCATTGTATGTAAGTGACTTTTATGATCTATCACAAGTTGATGATATCTTTTCCATATCATTTAACACTCTGTTCAGCTGACTTTATATGTCAGTGAGAAAATACTGAAAAATTGTTGAGGGAGTGAAATTTTTGTGGAAAAGTTTGTCTATATTAATACTTCATCTTTGAGACAATACTGACATGTAAATTTTGACAAAACTCAGGGTTTTTTCAAGAAAAAAAACAGAGTTTTTTTTCCACAAAGAAGGTAAAGACAACAGACTTCAGCCAGTGAAAAATGCTACAAAATTATCCAGCACACAAAATATACTTTATACTCCTGATACCCTCAATTACTTCATCTTGCTGTTTATACCACTTGTTAACAATGTTAAAATCCTCACAAAATATTTCACTACCTCTGAGATGGCTTTTCCACATGCTGGTTAAAAGCCTAGGGCAGGCTTCCCTTTTTTGTAGAAAGCTGAAAATACAGGAGCAAAACATAGATGTATATTTTTAATTTAAGGAAAAAATCCATAAACCCCAAGATGCTTTTACTGCTTGGTGTTGTCCTTCTAGCATTTTCCCATGCAGAGCCACAAAGAGGTGGGTACCTGGAAGGAATGGCTTTTCCACATGCTGGTTAAAAGCCTAGGGCAGGCTTCCCTTTTTTGTAGAAAGCTGAAAATACAGGAGCAAAACATAGATGTATATTTTTAATTTAAGGAAAAAATCCATAAACCCCAAGATGCTTTTACTGCTTGGTGTTGTCCTTCTAGCATTTTCCCATGCAGAGCCACAAAGAGGTGGGTACCTGGAAGGAATGTGAGCCTTCTCCTCCTCCCTACACATTCTGGGGTAGAAATGTCAGCATCCAAGCTTGTGTACACAGGGAACATAGGAGAAATCACCATGGAAAGGACAGAGGTATGTGATCATCACGGAGGCTTCTGGGTTTGGGGGCAGGCTACAGGAGATTTGAAGGCAAGGGACAAGTTGAGGCTTCGACAGCCATTGCACCTTTAGCACAGTCAGGTAGTGTCTCCCAAGGTTGTTTAAGAGTTCAGATGGCAAATGGGCAACTTCGAACTGATAAGCCAAATGGAAATTAATTGGAGAGCATTTATCTAAAATGCAGTTCATGAAGCTGTCATCTAATGTAGACTTTAATTGTCTGCTACTATAAACTGTAATGTTAAACACTGTTCATAAAACTCACTTTGTTATGAACATCATTAATGTAGAATGAATGACTAGAAAGTTATTTGCTAGAGAATGTGCTCTGGTAGTTAGATTTTACCCTTGCTCTGTGCTGAAGTGAAAAGTCTGCCTTTTTTTTCCCAGCATGAGGGGTTTTTTTATGGAACAGTGAGAGGTGACTCATGTGAAATATGAGTGCACGCAAAATAAATGCAAAAAAATGTTCTTTTATACAAAGTTAATTAAATAATTCTTTCAGCTTTAGTGACACCTGCAGTGTAAGGTGAAACCTTTCTAGGCAAAGGGTGTTATAAATGTGATTGTTATGAATTATATCAATTTAGCCACCAATTAACAACTTGAGTAAATGATTGCATTAGTTATAGGGCATGATACAAAGCTAATTGAGGTCTGCAGGAGTTTTTCTGTGGACTTCATGGAGCTTTGGATCAGGCCCATAAGTGTAGAGCCAAATAACAATAATTTTTCTTATTTTAGTAACTACTTTTTTGTTTTCTATCTAGATTAGGGAAAAACATTAAACCTTTCTGCTTCTAACCTGTGTGACCCCATTAATAAAGAATGAAGCCTTCTTCCAAAACTCCTGATGAAAATGAGTTCCTGTCAAGAACATTATTGTTCTTTCCTTCCACGTGTGGCTCTGTGATATGCTGGAGCTTCAGAACATGCTCAGCCCATGGAAATGCCAAATAATGTGTCTAAAATTGAAGCATTTCTTTAGCTATCCTGATAATTAAAGAAGGGGAAGACAAGCATAATGGGTTTTATATGCTGTCAAAACAACCACTCCCTTCTTGCCAAGATTCATTTATGAAAACATTTCTATTTCCTAGAAATGAGCAGAAGGAAATAGTGATTTTTTTTGTTTCTGTGTTTTGGGTTTTTTTCACAGACTACATACACTGTGTTGGCTAGATTTCAATAATCATGATTTTCTTTATTGAAAAGCTTTTTTTATTTGCTTAAGGTTGCTCAGTATATTTTCTGAGCTATCCTGTTATAGTATCTCTTGCAGTTTGAAGGGATATTTCAGTGCAGCACTGTGTGTGTGAATTAATTCTGATCCCAGAGTAGACTGACAGCTGCAAATAGTGAAAAGAAAGGAAATCCTAGTAATAAATCACAATTTCAAGTTACCAAAAAAGTGAGAAAGCGAGTAGGAAACTACCTTTCAGTGATAAGTGTGGAAAGCAAAATCAGAAGAATTACTGAAACTGAAAATGAAAACAAAGGGATCTCCAAAGCAGTATCATTTTTTTATTGTGTGACAAGTACTTAAAGTCAATCATTGACTAGAAAATAGAACTCTTCACATAAAAAGTTGGCTTAATTGGAACTGGGATAGTTTCTGGATTTTCCTTCTATCTTTTTCTTTGCTGATACAGTTTAAGGCTGAAGCTGTCTGTTAATCCCGGGTGTCCCTGTGGCAGGCAGTGTGAGGCAGGACTCATGTTTGTCTGGTCAGTGTCAGTCACACATCAACAGAAGATCAAGGGAGATTGGCAGACCAGGTGTGAAGTGCTGGAGGCTGCTCGGAGGGAGCCCTCAAGTGTGCTCTAAACCCTGAGGCATAATTGGGGGTCCCCTGAAATGACTACCTGTGCCACTCAGAACTTTTTCTGGGTGCTCCTGTAGCCAATGAATGTGAAAGGGGTCAAAACTGGCCTTGAATACTGAGTCAATGCACCTCTTGAACTGTACTGCACATAGCCAGCATGAGACAGAAACACAAGAAATGTCTATGAAGCAGGTGAAAAGGAAACTGTGAGCTAACGTGTAGCATTTGCTAGTGCAAAGCTTTTGCCTAGTTCCTTTGATTTCTGTGGAGTTCAGTCAGTGACAGCATAGTGGAACTACTGACATCTGATAGTTGTTACAAAAATGTTACTATGCTTAAAAGAAGTTAGGGTTGAGACTAATGAAAAGCTGAATTTTGAGTCTCTGCTCATACTGGCTTTACTGGGGTGGCTCTTTGGATTGCAGCAGAAACACTGCTGGTTTGCAGCAGAGCTCAGGGAAGGAGCCCGAGGCATCTCTCTGAAATGCCCTGTTGAGCAGTTCAGGCCTCTCTTGCTGTGCTGGAATCTGTGATAATTAATACACTTTGAAGGACATTAAATAACCACTGGGAATGACTCCTAAATGTAATTTTTTTATGTTTGCCTGTACCTGATTTGAGCTTTGAGGCAAAAAAAAGAGGCCAAAAAGATACTCCTGAATACCTTTTGGATGCTGGCATTAAAAAAAGATTATTAAAAAAGGTGTGGTCAGATATTCCAGCCTTGATGAAATGTGTGCAGACTTCTCATGTCTGAGGTTATTTGTGGTGTATTGAATAAGAGTAATAATAATAACATGCATCTACCCACTGAATTACATGTCCTGTACAGCAGAGCTGTGCAGGGTGGGCAGCAGTGCAGTACAGGTAGGAGGCATGCTGGTAGATCTCTTGTTCTTGGATCAGTTTGCCTGCAAGGGCTGGAGGACATGAGATATTTGATTGGTTCCTATGCTGCTTGTAAAGGTGAAATGTCCTTTTTTTGGTACTGAATTATGAAAACAGTGCAGGCAGCAAATCAAACAAGTAGATGAGGATCTGCCACTTTCAATCTCAATAAAGCAATATGTCCTGTTGCAAGAAGGAGGGAAATAGACAAGAAGCTTCACTCCTCTTGCCTAGGTGCAATGTGGGCTAGAGGAGAGACCATGCATACAATTGTTGTTTACTGTTGTCTGATCAGTGCAGTGGTCAGGAAGCAGGGGGACAGGGATAGCCCAGGCACTGTGTAGCAAAGGAAAGGACTGCTGCTGTGACATGGACTTCATGCATATCAGCAAGAAAAAGGAGGTGCAGGAGTTGCCTGGTAGGAAATAGGAGAGGACATGAGCCAGGCATGCTGTAGAGATCAGGAAGATTTGTTTGACAAACAGGGTGCCAACATCAAACAGTGCTGTGTGAGGGAAAGCTGTGTGATGGAGGAGAGGGTCAGGAGTGTTGCTGCATGAAGCAGTGCTGTCCTGTACTGTCAGCTGCTATGACAGATACCCAGTGCTTCAGTGTGGGACATTGGATAACCCATTTTAAACCATGCCTTGGAGAGCAGAAAGCATTTTTCTGCTGACTCTCCCATGAGTGTAGAATCACAGAATATTCAGAGTTGGAGGGGACCCACAAGGATCATCGAGTTCAATTCCTGGCCCTGCACAGGATGTGCCTGAGAAGAGTGTCCAAATGTTTCTTGAACTCTGTCAGGCTTGGTTCTGTGACCACTGTCCTGGGGAGCTGTTCCAGTGCCCAACCACCCTCTGGATGAAGAACCATTTTATAATATCCAGCCTAAACCTCCCCTGACACAGCTTCAGACCATTCCCTCAGGTCTTCTCTCTGGGAACCAGTGACAGGATGTCAGTGCTGACTCTCCATTTCCTTCTGCGAGGAAGTTTTATGCAGCAATGAGGTCTCTCTTCAATCTCCTCTTCTGCAGGCTGAACAGACCAAGTGACCTCAGCTGCTCCTCATGTGACTTCTCCCTCAAGGCCTTTTACCATCTTCGTTGCCTCCTTTGGACACTCTCTAATAACTTAATGTCTTTCTTATGTTGTGGTGCCCAAAACTGCATACAATATGCAAGGTGAAGCTGCAGCAATGCAGAGTAGAGTGAGACAATCACCTCCCTTGACTGGCTGGCGATGCCATGCCTGATGCACCCCAGGACATGGTTGGCCCTCCAGGCTGCCAGGGCACACTGCTGGCTCATATTCACCTTGCCATCAGCAAGGTCCCTTTCCATGGCATTACTTTCCCTCGTCTCGTTCCTCAGTCTGTACATGTAGCCAGGGTTGCCTCATCCCAGATGCAGAATCCAGCACTTGATTTAGAAGGGCTTTGTGCTTCTTAGGTGATAAAACTCAGTATACTCTTTAATTGTTAAGGTAGATTGTAATGGACAGTACCTACCTCACTGTTCCAGCCTGGACAGGAGAGAACCATCAGGTATCCCGAAAGGAAAATATGGCTTTATTCTCCTGTCACCCAGCTATGCTGCTATACTGAAAGAAGTGTAGAAAATTAGTCCATGAAGGATCACTGTCTTTTTATTTCATATAAACCTGCCAGGGGGCTTTTTGGATTTCATGAAAACATTTTACCATTGCCTCTCTTTAAATGTGTGCTGGGTGTAACTGTTTTGTACATGTATTCAGTGTGTGTGTTTGTTCCCAACCATTCATCTTCATGCCACAGCATTGGAGGGGTTGTAGAATTCTACCAGCACACCTATTTTTAATTTATTATTTAACACTTCCCTTAAGTTGTTTCCAATGGCTTAAAAAGCAAACAAGTGTCTATATTTTTGCCATCTCTGATATTTCGGGTCATTGCTGGTCTTAATTTATTCAGTCCAGTGTGTAATCCATTTGTGTAGAGCATTTGTGTAGAGGGGAAGTGGAGGGGCAAGCACTGACCTCTCCTCTGTGGCAACCAGTGACAAGACCTGAGGGAATGGCCTGAAGTTGTGTCAGAGAAGGTTTAGGTTAGTTGTTAGAAAAGGATTCTTCCCCCAGAGGGTGTTTGGGCACTGGAACAGCTCCCCAGGGCAGTGGTCATAGCACCAAGCCTGACAGAGTTCAAAAAGCATTTGGACAATGCTCTCAGGCACAATGTTCTCAGGGATGTCCTGTGCAGGGCCAAAAGCTGGACTCGATGATTCTCGTGGGTCGATTCCAACTCTGAATATTCTGTGAATTTGTGATTTCATTGGGCAAAAGGAATTCAAATTAAGAGATCTGTCCTTTCACATGCCAGAGTTTGGGTGAAACAACACCCAGAGTTTCTTCAGGTGCTGGAGAGATAACGTTTCCTTTTGCATTTTTCTTATTTTCTCCATCTGTCATATCCAGATATTTACATAGAGAAGGATTTATATAAAATGAAAATACAGACTTACGCTGTTCGAAACAAACTTTCACTCTCAGCCTGTGTTCATTGTTTATTTTGGTGTGGGTTTGGGGGTTTTAATATCTAAAGGTTCTTTGGCTCTTCGGGAGCTTTTGCAACAAATAATTTTAAAATTGCAATTAACAGTGACTTTCCTTCAACTTTTTCTCCACCATCCATAAATTCTATTTCAGGCAATTCTCAATTCACAGGTAGTGCTTGTTTTTTAGTTTAATAGTCCTTTCATGGATTTGGAGAATTGATTATTTTATTTAATCCTTTAAATTTTTGGCGTTTAGCACACCCTGTGTCAGGAAAGTCTGCAGGTTGGTCTATCCTTTCTATGAAGAAAAAATCTCTGTTTTGAACCCGATTGGATTCCTGTCTCTTTGAATGCCCATGAGGGACTTGGAAGAAGCAGTGAACAGTTGTTTCGTGCTTACTTACCTCCTGGTTGTCATTCAGGATTTTATAGGCCTTTATCACATCCTTTTTCACCCGTCTCTAAGGCTGCTTTTCTGTTTATTCCTGGTATAGAAGCTCTTCCCTGGTTTGATCATCCCTGTGGCTCTCCTTTAAATCTTTTTCTTGCTCTATTTTTTCTGAAAGGAGAAGACCAGAGGTGTGCACAATATTCCAGCTGGGAGTGCACAGTGTGTTTCTCTAGTGGTGTGATGGTCATTTTCTGCTTTTTCTCTGTCCTGTTTCTAGAAAATCTGAACACTGGGTTTACTTTTCTGAGCATGGTGGAATGCTGATGCAATGTTTTGCTTTGGAATTCAGAGGACTGTGAACACTAATGACAATATCCTCTCTCTCTGCAGCTGCTGATGGAATGGTGTGTAATGAGTTATGCTCCAGTGATGGCTGCTGGGGCCCAGGGCCAGACCAGTGTCTCTCCTGCAAACGCTTCATCAGGGGAAGGACCTGCATAGACTCTTGTAACCTGTATGATGGGTAAGATACTCCCCTCACACTTTTCCTTGAAGTTACTGGTTAAGTTGTTCAAGACTTTAATGAGTAAGTTATTTTGGATTTACATTAATCAATATCTGGCTCCGTTGCCAATATTACTGATTTTGAGTGAAATATATTGTGGGATAAGATTTAAGGATTTCTAAATCTGAACTGCTGTTCCGCTGCCTAAAATTTTCATACAATATCAAAAGTTTGTTGTGTTGCTGATGATGTGCACAATTTGATTTAGGTGAAGACTTGTGAAAAACTCACCATTTATCCCTGCTTGAATACTGACACACATATTCAGAATCATACAATTATGTTCTTTCAGATGAGTTAGCTTTAGGTATATGATCAAGAAATTCTCTGAATAATAACCCCAAATTAGGAAAATACTTTCTTTTCATTCACTGTCTTTCTTGTTTCATGATGCCCTGTGTAATCATGCACACAAATACAAATAATAAAACCCAACATTAATTTTTCCCTCCCTTTCCTTCTGCAGCTTATGCTGAGGAAATACCTACATACAGCACAGCCAAGGTGTCTGAATATGCCTTCTGGCAGAAAATTGGAGCTGAACTGCCCACATGAGCTGCAGAAGCAGAAAATCATGATTAGGCTGTGGAGGGAAACAGATGGAATTTCCCTTCTTGTGTAACAGTATAGCAAGGTCCCACACACCTCTTTTAAAGTCAAGATAAAAAAAACCTTAAATTACTTAAATTATTATTTACAGCTCAAACTGCTAATTAAAAATAAGATCACTCTATGGTTTCATTCTCCTTCTTTTCCTGCCTTGGATGCCAATTTATGTAACTGTTAAGGAAAAAGTATCGAATGAAGTTATACATGAAAATATTCTAAACTCTTCTATTTGAGGAATGCATGCAAAAAATACTTTGTCAGAGTCCAGTTTTATATGCTTAAAAGCTCCTCTCGCCTCTCCTTTCCTCTCCTCCTCCCTTGCCCCCCACTAAAAAGAAGAGCTGCAGACCACAACTGTGGTTCATGCTGTAGGACAGCAATAGTAATTCAGAGCAGGGTCAGCTGTATTTGACATCTCTTTTAGTCCTCAACAGGAAAGACTCACCTCCAAAGCCAGAGGAGGGTGAGCTCCCTTGCAGCAGTCAAGTGAGGTTTTCCTCAGCTTGATCCTAATGTCCTCAGCAGATCCTAATGGCTGTAGAGGAATGGAGGGTGTGCAACAACAAACTAAGCATAGAGGCCTTCACTCTTTACCTGGATGTTACTAGAGTCCACTAGCATGAGTGTGCAGCACATCTTTAACTGGTTAATGCAAATATTTTAACTGATGGGATATATTTTAATGAGATGGGATTCATCCACAAAGCTTAGGTTGGTCCAGCCTGAGCTGGTTGCAAAGATTCTATCCTTAGTAGGACAACAACCTGTTCAGATATTAATTCATCTCAGTTTAGACGAAGGTAGGATGAATTGTGTTGAGAGAGTGCTGGAGGTTTGTGGTGAGGGTAACTGGCAGCTGAAATGTTTGTAGGAAGAAATCCAAGCTAACATCAGTAGATTTTTTTCCTCTCTTATATGCGGTTAATGAAAAGAGCCTCTTGGGTGATAGATTGACCTCAGTCTAGAATTGTTGTTGAAAATGCTAGGAGCCTTGTGGAGAATAGGGTTTAAAACAAGAGTGTTCATAGAGATGACTAAAGCAACAAGAGCAGCACTGTCATCAGTGTTCACATGTAACAAGTGGCTTCCTGAATCTGAGCCATGAGTGACAATTCTGTAGATGAAAATCAAGAAAAGAGCTATTTTGTCCTGTTAATGAAGTCTGTATTTCTTAAGAAAAGAGGGGGGAAACCCTGCAGTTTTATACTGGTGAACAAGATGTCTTCTAACTCACCTGGCTGTGACTGAGGTTGCTGATGGGGCCTTGTTTGTAGCTGGTGTGAAGCACTGTGATGTCATTGCCATTTGTCTTAGTCTCAGTCTGAATTTGGCTTTCTCCTAACCTGCCTGCAAAATGTTTTTCTAGGGAATTTCGAGAATTTGCAAATGGTTCTGTCTGTGTGGAGTGTGATCCCCAGTGTGAAAAGATGGAAGAAAACATGATTACATGCTATGGACCGGTAAGAACAAAATTTTTTACGTTACAGGGTAACTTGTGAAAGTTACCTGCTAAAGCACAGGCATTTTCTGCTTACAGGCTTTAAAGCAGCTATTGCAAATTAGGGTTATCAAAAGCAGAAAATGTGCATATTCTGCAGGTAGAGAAAGAACTCTGCTCATGTTAAATTGGTGCTGGGAATAAACTTCCTTGGATCAGCCTTCTTAAGAGAGATTTAAAAAGTTTTTCTTTTCTTTCCTGAGTTGTCTTACAGATGTGCAAGATTTCTATGGACAGAGTTGTGATTTGAATACCCTCTTTTATCCCTGTTTTCATTCTTTACTGTCAGTTCTGTCCTGTTCTACTACAACTTCAGTTAACTTTTTTTTTTTCCATAAAAATAAGTGTGGGAATTTGTCTCTGTCTCTCAGTTGGAACAGTTTTTGTTCTTAGGTTAGGGCTTAAGTTGTTTTGATAGGCTATTTTTTAATGCACTCTAAATGAATGTTAACTCTGGCTCTCACCTTTATAATGGCTAGTAAGTCTTTTCAAAGATTATTGCTCATTTGTGAGACAGAAGTTGTCTTTTTGTGTTAGTTTTCCTGTATATTGCCAAGATTCAAAATCACAAGTATTCCTTGAATGAGGAGTTGTATTTTAGGCTCATTACCACTGAGAAAATTTAACCCATAATTTATTTCCTTACTTCTGTGACTTATTGAGTGGGAAAAAAAAAGAGTCATCAACACTTTTGCTACAACACTCTTGTTTTCTGCAACACAACCATAGGGCAAGAAGCTTCAAGTGTTCAACCCATGAGAGAAATTTGGATTTGTAGTAGGGCTTATGGACATAAAATCCTAGACCAGTGCTCAACCTGAACACTAGATTTGGTTATGTATCATCACAGCTTTAAAATTTTACTTTTACATTGTCCAGGAGCCTTGGCTATAGTCTGTAGCAATTTAGTCACATATATAGTCTGTAGCAATTTAGTTACATATGTATTAAGAAGGAGACAGTGTAGTTCCTCAGTGTTTCTGTGACCAGATGCCACATGCAGAATGCAATGTGGAATAAAATTCTGGAGCACAGAGGTATGGGATCCCACTAAAAGGCCATTGCAGTTGCTTTGCACATGGGATTCATATTGAACAATGTTGCAGAAAGTTTCTCAGCATTATAGGGGATACACAGTGCGTTGTGTTAAGCACACCGATAATATTAAGAAATGAGTCTGGAAGCTGGAGTTCAGTCTTGCACTCTGCAGAATAAGTTAATGGCCAAAAGCACCAGGATTTACACATCTGCTGTTCCTTAGTAGAGACTGGAGCCATACAGGGTAATTCAGTGCTCATTGGGAAGAGATGCTACTGCAGTTGTTGCTGAGTGTGCTGTGCTATCAGTCTAGGACCTGCAATTCTAGTGCAACAGGATAAGACAGAGTAACTTGAATGCACTGCATTTCTTTCTTCTATGCTCTCCAGGGACCTGATCACTGCACAAAGTGTTTCCATTTTAAGGATGGTCCAAATTGTGTGGAAAAATGTCCTGATGGCTTACAGGGGGCCAACAGCTTCATTTTCAAGTATGCTGATGAGGATCGTGAGTGCCATCCGTGTCATCCAAACTGCACCCAAGGGTAAGGCCAAATTCTGTGCAGTGAGACATCCAATTTACTGTTCACAGCAGATGATGGTTTATATACAGATTGGCTTAGTAGAGCACTTGTCCCTCTCTTGAAAACAGAGTGTGCAGCAGTAATTTAACCTTTGATTTTCAGGTTTCTCATGACATTCAGGTTCTAGTCATGAATGCCCAGGAGCTTATCACAAAGAAGGTTTTACCCATTTTGTAAACCGTAGGGAACAACTTTTCACAGCAATGCTCTTATAAGGCTTTCCTTCTCACTACCACTGGTTTTCAGCAATTGTTGCCCTTTCACTGAAGTTTAGGTCTGTACAATGATGTTAATTTTAGTATTTGCTTGTAGGTAGAATCTCTGCTTCTTGGTATTGATGACCTAAGCCAGCAGCACTGTTATGAGACAGAAGGGTTTCTGCTTTCTTTTTCCTACAGGGATTGATGTAAAGGGTTTGTCTGGAACCAGACTTTGTACAGGAGTCTGACCAGCAATTCCACAAGTTCTGTCCAAGTGTCCTGAATCACTTGTTACATTTGGAATTGTACAGCCCATGTGTCTGAGCCACAAAATAAGAGTAGTCACAGACACACCTATTGTTTTGCAAGGGCCACGTAAGTTATGAATGCCTCTTCCATGGGACAGTTGCTGGTGTGAAGCATACAAGGAGAGGGAGAGGCAGCCAGGGGAAAAAAAAAGAAAACATCAACCAGTGAAATAATCTTCACCAAGAGGCTCTTATTGTTTAGCAGCTAAAATTAAACCAGTAAATTATTCAATGTAATCTTGATGTCAACAGCTGTTGCCATTCAAAATGAGACCTTTTGCTGGTTTTGCAAATCTAATTACAATAGAACCATTAGGGAAATGAAAGTGAGATGGCAGAGACACAGGCAGGATCCGTTACAGATTTGTCTTCCCCACAGACCCCTTACATCAGTTACGCAATAAGGAAAAAGCTGCTGCTGGGGAAGATGAGCGTAAGAAGAAGCAGTATGAAAAGATGGGCTCACTTCAGAAGCTCTGGTCTTGGCTTTCACAGATAGAGGAAGTGCCAGTTCTGATCTAACCTGACAAGCCCAGCTATGTGTGATGGTTTTACTGTCCGTCTGGCATAGAAAGTGTCTTGCAGCTCTGCTGGCCATCAGGAAGCAACACTTCTTCCCAGTCCCTCTCCTTTTCTGAGGAGTTCTAACTGACCTAACTGTTTCTAGTGTTTGTGGCACAACTGTGTTGCTCCTAGACCAGGAAGGGAGCAGAATGTTTTCCATGACTTTCCACTTCTCCATATGCATGCATATTATGCAAGTGGTTGTTTGTTTTTACCTTCCTGGATAGAATGGGCTTTGATGTCTTGTGCTGAAAGTCTGACGTTCTAATTCTTGAACAAATAGGAAGGGCATTAGGCAGTTGTAACTGACCTTGCCAGGATTCACTGGCAACCCTTGGTGACACAGGCTTCCTTTATGCTGAGTTGTCATTTAATACTTTGATTTTCAGTTTTCCCTTCTTTTTTTTCTGGCCTGCTGATTAGGTGAAAGAACGTCTCATTTAGCATCATGTGCCGATCCCCAGAGAAAAGGACAAGTAAAAGGGCCACAGGTCTCTCTCCAATTACATATGCAAAAGTGTGGTTGTCTCCAAGATAAAGAGTTAGTCCTTTGCCATGAGTCTAATATTATTCCTCAGAGAAATCCTCATCCTCTAATTAAAGAGTTAATGTGTCTCTTCTGAGATATTTTGTTACCCCATATAAAAACAACAGCCACCCGCCCCGATCCCAAGTCTGAGTAAGATGGCAATTCTTTTCTAACGTTCCTAAAGACTTTTTGGCATGTGATTATGTTATTGAAGCTGTTAATGACTGTATGAGATATTTGGGGTATTTTCCACTATTGTCAGGGGCTGAACATGCCCACAGTGAAAAGGGAAATCAGTTAGTCCCTCCTCTTTTCTCCTTCACACTAAATTCTGTAGTTTCACACCCTTCCTTTAGAAATTAATATTTAAATTCCCCTCAGTTATGATTCTTCACTGAAATAGGTTGTGGAGGGAACACATCTTGATATTTGGCTCACGATTGAAAGGGAGAGAGAAACCATAATTCTACTTCATCTAGCATGTCTGCTCTCCTCTCAGATCAAGTGCTGGAATAAAACAATGCCCTCACAGTACAGCTTGGATACCCATCAAAATGTTGAGCTGCTGCAGAGCAGTGCTCCCAGTGTGCTATTGTCTCATTCCTGCAGTGCTGGTCTCTGTGAATCAGGCTGCTTGCTAAAATGGGTTGCTAGTTCTCATAGGTTGTTTCTAGTTATCCCCAACAATTGTCACCAAGGAAGGTATTTGTCCCACCTCTGTTTCCTGTGAGCACAATTCCATCATGGCACTTGCACAGGATTGCTTTGCAGCCTGGAGCTGAGGTTTGATAGTATCATTGTCCTCCCTTATTCAAGTGTAATGACTGCTTCTGTTAATAGGGGTGTCATTATCCAGCCCTGTTAATGATCTTACATTGACCAAGAGAACTGTCAAACTGTGAGTTCCTTGGATGTAACAACTGTGCTCTTGGCCTTGCATCCCCGTGATAAGTATCAGCTACTTGAAGCCAGTTTGGAGCAGATATGCGGCATGTGGGACAGCTATCCCCCTTAATTCAAGAGAGTCAGAAAGCATTTGGCAGCTCTTCTTGCAGGGCTAGCCAAAATGGAACACTTTCACAGGAATAAAATACTAATTATATAATAGTATGTGACAGTCTGCTTCCCTGCTGGGCAAGACACAAATGGGAGATGTCACTGGACACCTCCCCTCATCATCCAAATGCATTTTGTCACACAGCTCTGTGATGGAAGTGCATTACTCTTCAGTAAAACTTTTATTTTCCTTCTAAGCCAAGACCAGAGGAGTCATGGAAGCCTTAGCAACTGTGTGTGGTCCAGGAGGGCTCTGAAAGCAGAATTACTATATTGCTCCTAAAGCTAAGGCGTGCTTTTAGGAAGACATTATGAAAATCAGATAAAACAATATTGCAAGCAAACTCTGGATAAGAAATTGTTACTATTTTGTTTTGCAAAATTTCCTCCTACCCCCTGCCCCACTTCAACTTTTCTTACTCTCACCTTCAGTGTGCACTCCTGTTAGCTAAATAGCTCTTGGCTTTGAGTTGTCTGGCTTTTATCCATAACAATAGTTGGATGACCACTACAACTAAGCTTTCTTCCTGCCCAGAGAAAATCCATTTATGCTTTTGTAAAGTCAGCTTTGTTTGTTTCCTATGACAAATATTTTTGAGAATTCATCTGATTAGAAATGTCTCTGCACACTCAAGACCTCAACTTCCAATCTTAAGGAAAAGTGATGAAAGACAATATTTGTGGCAGAGGGAAAAAAAAAAAAGGATTGTTTCAGGAAAAAAACAGTTGGCACTCCTTAACTCGACATTTTTCTTTCAGAGGATGAGTATCTGTAAAGCTAGGATGAGCTCCGAGTGTAATTTTCTGTGTAAGCTGTATTGAACTGTTGTAAGGTACTGAATATATCATTAATAAATTGGCATGCATCAGTTAATCAGTTCATTTTACAGAGTGAACTTGGAAATGAAAATATCATCCAGACTCCAAGCAGAAGAAGGAACCTTGGGAGTGAATGGAGGACCACTGTGATGTATGATTGTGGCATGCTTGCACTTATATGTGTCCAAAAGCCTGAAACAGAGGAAGTTCCTTTCAGAGGGAAGAGAAGTGATGTCTTGGTGCTGCAAAATACCCTGTTAATAGATATTGCTGTGACTCACACAGTGTTGTACTTCACTGTATGTAATCAGGACAGCCAGTCAGGGAGTAGGAAACTGTTCAACATGACCAGAAGTAATGGAAATTGCACCTGTATAGGGTTTTCTGTTTGGGGATGGAAAATCCACTGAAGGAGATTACAGTTTTAAATAAAAATCAATGGTACTTCAACTTGGACTGGATAAGGTCCAAGCAGCTCCCTCTTCTCGGATGCAAGTCCTGTCCTCCAAAGTCTGAGTGAATAAATGTACAGGTGTGAAGTGACTCCAAGACAACAGACTCTTGACATTGGTCTGCCAGTTATCTGAGCTAGTGATGGGCTCTCAGACCTCTAATTTGAAGATGCCCTTCTTTTTATTTATAGCAAGAACCTGAGCTCAGCTTCTTTTGACATTCTAGGAAATGGAAGATCTGAAGGTTTTTTTCAGCCTCCTTCATTACTGAGTGGGTTTTCTGCAAATTGCTGAGAATGACATGGAAGGATGAAATATTGGATTTGTTTGAGATGGTTTAGAATTCTGAAGATGGGCCTGAATTCTGAAGTCCTGAAGCCCAGGACAGCTGAAATTTCAAAGAAAAGGCACATCACATGATCTCTCTATTAAGTTTTTGAACTGGATTTAAACTAACCCTTTCTGTTTATGCATTATCTAGCCACCTGAGTATATAATGAGTCCTCTTTATATCTGCACATGAGCTGGAGGAAACAATTGTTGAGGAAATCTTTACAGTTTGTGTTTGCATGTCAGAGTTGTTCTGTAAAAATAAAAATTCAAATAAATACAAGGGGTAAGGTTCACTTGATCTGCTCTCCCTGGTGAGCAGGTGAGGGGAAATTGAATTCACTGACTTTATTTTATAATGGCAGAGTGATAGCCAATTTAAATGCAGCAAAAGCTGATGAGTGGCAAGTGATGGTGAAGCAGAAAGAAGATCTCCTGGGAGCATGTTTGAACCCTTTCAGATTTTTGACTTGCATATCCCTCCATCAAAGCCAAATTGAAAGCAGCAGCCCTTCAAAGAATTTGGGATCACACCTTAAATTTAAAATGCCTCAACAGAAGTGAGCTGCAGTCTACTGGTGTGTCAGATCACCTGCTCCTTTAGTAGACATACAGCCAAAGACCCTATTAATAAAATGGCTCTGAGATCTTGTTAAAGAGTTGAAATAAGTGGTTTGGTTTCTTTAAAATGCTGAGAGCTGTGGCTACAGCGGACCTAGCTGGCCATGCAGCATTGAAGGGTGTCAGGGGGTCGACCTTGAGGAGCTTAACTTCAGGTCTCTGAGAATCCTGACTGCTGTGTAAATGTGTAAGTGACTTGCTGTTTGAATGCAGGGGACCTAGGACACCACAGGAGTACTGCTCTTCACGAGGGCATGGAAAATACACCCATACCCATGTTTTGCAAACACGATGCTGCACGTAGTGATTCCCTGCGTTTCCATTGCCTTTAGTGAGCACCTGCTGATTGTGCAGGTGGAGGACTTTTGGCAGCACCTATGGAAAGCAGAAAAAAAATGTCTGAATCAGCAGACACCATTTTGCTCTCTTTTTTGTTGTTGGAAGTTGATCCTTGAGTTTCCCTGTTGAAAAACTGTAGTCAGCTTCCAAAATATTTCTGCAGTTGCCCTGGCTAGTGGCTTAGAACAGAATAAACAATTGCATCAATTACGGAAGAAACAAAAGTTCTGCATTGTGCTCCTGGAGGTCTCATCTTGCAAATGAACAGCCTTTGTGCAGTAATCACTGGTTTGATGATTCAGAAAAACATCCAGAAAAAGCAACTCTATTGTCAGGACTCCCACGTATGCAGGTGAAACCTGCCTTAAGTGTTATTTGAGCCAAGATATGGCCAACCTCGGGGGGCTGTAGCTGTTATTGTTCCTATTGCCATCTTGGTTTTGTCACAAGCTATAATTTTATGGTGACTTGGGTCTCTCTTGAGAATTATAATTAAGAACACAAAGGGGATTCCAGCTTCTTGGATCTGTAAATAACAGATTTCTCTCTTTCTCTCCCTGTTTTCAATTTGGATTTGCTGCAGGTGCATAGGGCCACGTATCGAGGACTGCATCGGCCTGATGGATAGGTACTTGCTGAGTGGTCGTTCCCTGTGTGTCTTCCATCCTCCACGTGTGGACAAGGGCGCATGCGTGTGCATGTCCTTGTGAATGGCAAATGACATCTTTTGTTCTGTAATTGCCTGCAGGTGTAGAGGTCCCGCTAGTCATGACTGCATTTACTATCCATGGACACGCCAGTCCACTTTACCACAACATGCTAGGTAACATCCACCATTTTTCCATTCTTTGTGCACAAGGTCCTGCTCTGGTTGCCACAGGAATGTTATACTATCCAGTTTGTTCCAAAACATGGGTTATGAGGAGAATGTAATTTGTCCTGAAGTAAGATTTTCCTCTCTACATCCAAATTTATTTTTTCATTTGAAAGCCAATTAAATATTTTGCTCATTTAGGCTGATTAGAAAATGCCTCTTTTTTTTGTTGTTGTTTTTCAGCTAAATTCTGAAATTTGCTGCAGGTTTGCATGTTTCTTGATGAAATTTTATTACAAGTAAATGAGGAGAAAGTTCTGGTTAAGTTGAATTTTACTTGTTTTCTACTTGTTGAGTTTTATGTTTGAGACAGAATGTAAAAGCAAATGAAGGTTTTTCTTCCATACACCTCCTCTTGAAAAAATTGTTTTGGCAAAACTGAATTTCATCCTTAATTCACATAACACTATTATTTGATCTTTTTTTTCCATTGTCTGTTAAAAAAACAATTGTAACCTTGCAGGAATTGTACTTTTTATTAATGACAATTGAAACAAATTAATCTAGGTTGTACTCTGCATTCTTTTTCCTGAAAGCCCTTTGTTGTCATTGACTTTGTTTATTTTCAATTCAAACTGGTTAGTATGACTTCCAGGCTTTGGGATTACTGTCCTGAGATAAGACTAGATGAAAAATGTATCATTTCAATCAAGTTCACCTCATTAAATATTTTATTTTGGGTTTTTTATTTTCTTGTCTTTCAAAAAAGATTTTAAGGTTGCCTTTCCTTTCTAGTTGTGTACCTAATGTGAATATTGCTGTTTGTAGGGAGAGCATATTTGGGCTTGAAAATCAGTGCTCTGTAAGTGCTATCCAATGGCATAGTTGTTTATTAAATCAATATCAGTTCTGACTTAATTCATGAACCAATGAATAAGCAACAGGAGATGACTGAGTTATTCAATATATTTCAATGTTCTGTCTGAATCTTTCTGATCTGGGATGTCCAGTTTGAGATACTTCATTTTTCAGATGTACTCATCCGAGCAGAGTTGGTGAAACAAACAATCAGTTTTAAAGGTCTCTCATCAGCTTTACTGAAAGCACAAATAGAGAAAATGTATTATTATTTGCATTATTTTGACGGCCTCACCAGACTGCAGTGGATGAAGTTCTTTTCTTTAGGAACCAATTTAAAAAATACCCAAAAATTTCATCAATTGGATTTTTAATCAGCTTTTGAGGGAGCATAATGACTTGATACTAGGAAGACAAATTATGGGCTGTAGTGTAACTGTCTGGCAGCATTGCAGGCTGCTTGCTGTAGGTTCCTCTATTAGCCCAACAGTCAGTCAGACCTTGTTCACTGTTTAATTCAAGTGGTAGAACTCCAAAACTTACCTCTGTATTGGAAGTGTTCAGGTAGCAGTAAATACACCTCTGGAGGTACTGCCAGATACTCTCTGAACTTGATGGAAAGGCTCCTGTTAATGACAGTGGATGTTAGATTGGGCCCTGTATTTAAAAGTGGAATTAATGGAGTGGAACCTCAAATGTGATAACACAGTAGTAAAGAAAGTGTTGTCTAGTAGGGTGCCAAGCTTGAGCCATGTCTTAGCAGGCAATGCTTAATTTGAGCTTTGTGTTGTCTAAATTGCAGGTTTTGTCTCCATGAATCCACTGTATTGAGCTTTGTGTTGTCTAAATTGCAGGGTTTGTCTCCTTGAATCCACTGTCAAGGTAGTAAAGCAAATTATCAATGGGGGTGGAAATGACAGCAATTGTTTTACTCTGCTCAACTGAATAATTTCCTGCTCTATTCAGTCTGAGGGGGAAGATCCTCAAATGAATCCTTTAGATCTGATGGGGTTTTTTTGTTTGTTCCAACCTTGCTGAATTTATTTTAGGGGAATCACTGCACTGTGTTTAAATGTCATGTGTGTATTCTTCCCCTTTCAAGGCAAAGAAGGAGATTTCACACCTCACTATTAGATTTGTGAAATTGTGCTTTATTCTTTATTGTGAAAATGGTTCTTTTTGTTTGGGATAAAAATGGGCAAAACTGCACTGGCAAAGTGATACTTTTTATCACATTAGGGGTGTGAATCAAAAATGAATGTGTTTAGATAGAACCTTCTTTGTCCCTTTAACAACTGTGTGCCCTCCTGAGACTTACAGACCTTAAATTAATTAATAATCACTTTGACCCTTATCCACTGACTCAAGTTAGTTCCATTGCTATGAATTAGCAGTGAGTTGAAGCGAGAATTCTCTGCTGCTCAGGCTGCTGAAAGTGAGAGCAGGACTTAAACAAGATATTTCACATCTTCACCTATTTCCATTTTCATAGAGGTGTTGCTTTTCTTTCCACTTTTGCAGTTTGCAAATTGGTTTTGCCATGATCCATTGACTTGAGGGCTTTTTTAAGAGTCTGGGAGAATAGCACAGGAACTCTTACTGTTGTGTTTAATAAAGATGAATCAGATGTGCATCACATAGCTTGTTTTCCAAATGACTGGTGAAACTTGAGTTTTCCTGCTTATCTTTGGTCCCTTTAATTTTGTGGATAAAAGAATGTTACTTTTGGTGATGCATGTCTTTCTGCATAGGTTTTTTGGTTTGTTTTTGAGCCCTTAGATTCATCAGAGTTCTGTCCGAAAGGATGCAAGAAAGCCTTTCCTCTTCCCAGTTCCAGAATTCCCCATGCAAGGCGGAGTCCTTGGCATGTAACTATCTTCACCGTTTATTTGTCTTGCTGTCTGTCTCCTTCCGCCCATCCCTGCTGTGCTAAGAATCTCAGCCCAGGGAACAGAGAGAACACAAGGGCCTTGTGTCCTGGCTTTCTCAGCTCCCCATGGTGCTGCCTGTTCTCTGCCTTTAGGGAGTGGGGTGAGTAGGCACTAGATTATTACTTGTAAGGCCTTAGTGTTGGTCCATCTTCTCTATCAGCCTTTCCTAGAAATCACCAAAGCAAAGATGGAAAGCAGATGAGGGCTGGAATTTCCCAGGATGTCCATACGAGTATTCCACCCTCCTTTCCTGCCCTTTGTTACCATGATGCTTCTCCCTTTGATAGCTCCTGACAATTGCAGTCAGTGGTTTCTGTGGCTGGAATAGCATACACGGGCATGGCCCAACATCCCCTGGAACAAAAGAGCAAAAAGAGGAATATGCCTGCTTCAAAGAATGGGATAACCATTTACTAAAAGGAAGAGTCTAAAACTGTAAAAATAATGTTCTGGCATTCATTAAGAAAATACTCTAGGCTGTCAAGAAAGGCTGGTTCTCCTACACTCTCCTCCTCCCAAGTCTACCAGAAAAGTTTGGCTTATTCAGTTATTGAAGCTGTGGATAAAATTTTTACTTAAAGTATGAATTTTAAACTGATTCATCCTTCCTATGATTCATTCAGCTTAATACTAAGAGATCATCAAAGAGGGAGTGAAATTGTGAAGTTTCTCTTTTCCGGTGCATGAGAGATTATAAATCTAAAGATGTGGTCAGAAGCATGTGGTGGCTGTGATAGGAAAGAACCAGCACCTTGATTTTGCTGGTCTAAGTAAGATGATGTCTCTGTTTATGCCCCAAGAAAATTTCATTCACATTTCCCTTTTTACTAACAGGAACTAATTAGCCAGGCCCAGCATTGTCAAGTGGTTAAATAGAATGACGTGTAGATGCTAGCTCAAATTACAATCCTAATGCTAGCTTTGTATCCAAAAAGGACATCCTCTCAACAAGCCATAACTTCCTAAAAAAAAAAAAAAAAGAAGCTGGTTTTATGTACTGCGTGTGTGTACAAGAGCTAATTAACAGTAAACCCTCTGTAATGCAGGCAAATCCTTTCATAGCTGTTTTGTACCCTGTCACAGTATGACTTCAATAGAATTTCACAGCAGCTCTAAGTAGTTGGTGGGGAAGGGAAACCACCTCTAATAAACCGTTTATGTTCATTGCTTTTATGGCACTCTGTTCTGTTGCTTGGAGGAAAGCATTCCATATGCTCTGTATTTTTATAGAATAATTATAGTTGTTCTGGAGGGGAAGAGGATCTCTGTGTAAAATTAGAGGGAAAATAAGATCTGTGAGTACAAGCTAAGCTACGTTACTTGATTGGTGAAAGATGCTACTCTTGAGAGACTTTTAATGTGGAGCTTTCTGATGCTGAATCAGAACAGAGCAGTTGAATAAACTGATGTGTTTTTTAAGAATCAAGACTACAAAAACAGACCATTTCTGATCCTGGCTCTGTGGGTTGAATAGAGCTTACATGTGATCTGTTTAGGACAGGCTGATAGAGAAATCCCAGTTCCGTGTGAGAACTTGCTGCTACTGAACTGGTTCTCAAGCCAGACTTGGCTGAGGGCACTTTTATTGTTGCAACAGCATTTCCCTGCCTGAAACTTTAGAACGAATACATTTGGACTATCCCTACGACATGAATGAAAAGTCACTGATTTTGTGAGCTCCTCCACTTATTGCTACTTCCACTTTCTAAGAGTAGTCTTCATGGGAAAGGGGATGGGTGGGTTTTCCTTCTTTCCTGCTGCACAGACTTACAGAATGTTTTGTCTTGGAAGGAACCTTAAATACCATCTACTTCCAATCCCCTCCATGGGCAGGGACACCTTCCACTACACCAGATTGCTCAATGCCCCATCCAGCCTGGCCTTGAACACTTCCAGGGATGGAGCATCCACAGCTTCTCTGGCCAAGCTGTTCCAGTGCCTCACCATGCTCACAGTAAAGAATTTCTTCCTTATATCTAACCTAAATTTCCCCTCTTTCAGCTTGAGATTTGACCACAGATAATAAAGCTCTCATATTAGAACTTCTGTTCTATACGAGGTTCAGAAAGATTTGTCTGTGATCAGTGAGGATTTCGGCTTCATCTGCTCTACTCAGCAATGTTGGCTGGTGTGGTCTTACAGTATGGAAGGATTTGGTAGGATATGCTGCTATAGAGAGAAATAAACTGTTAAGGCTGGAAGAGGGAAAGAACTAGAAGCAATTCTCATGCAGTGCTCTTTAAAATCTGTTCTGTGACTCCTGTCGGTTGAGGATCCTGTTGAGCGTGCACAGGATAGAATAAGGACAGAAATCTGATGTTTTTAGTAATTTGTTATACAAAGTGGAATGTGAGTGAAAAACTCTTGCAGTATCTTGAGGCTGTTGATACTGCTTGAGTTTCCTAGCAGTTGTGCTCATTTGATGGGTTTGGGTAACATTCATGATCGTGCAGTGGTGCATGCCAAGCAGAGAAATGCCACAGAAAGGTTGCAGAGGTTGCCTGAGCCTGTCTGCTTGTGGACAGAAGTGTGGCAGTCCTTACTGTCTCACTGGGCAGGTCTCAGCCCTTGTGCTTTCTTCAGCTGCTGAGCTCTGAGGAACCATTAGTGCAGCACCCAGTCTTACACAGCAAGCAAGTTTCTTGCAGAAACTTGTATTTGTTCTGCTTAGCACAGGAAGTAGCATCATGAATGGAGTTTTGTCAGGTCATAACCAAATTATTTGCAGATGCATCTCAATAGAAGCTTTTGTTTAGTTTGATATTTTGTGAGATTTGCTTTGCTACCACAAGTTGCAAAATGAATTTTCAACTACATTGAAAAAAAGAAAATTCTTTATTCAGAAAACTGACTGAATTATTTTGGCTGAAATTATAAGCAGAAAAAATAAGAAGTGACTAGGCCAAATGTGATAGGTCACTGCTGAAAGACAAGAAGCATTAAGAAATCCAAATTGAAAACTGTTAGGAAGGAAAACAACACATAGCACCATTGCAGAGGTCACTGCATTTATTTCATATGGTGCTGCATGAGCCTTGTGTTGTGTGTCTGTGCTGGTTTGACTATATAGATAATATACGATGCAGAAATAAAATTGTGCCATGAAGAAGTGACCTTATTATAGAGCAACAGTATATATCTCACCACTCTCCAATGGGTTTCTTTCATGGCTGGAAATGAGGATTTAATTTAGATTTAATGTTGTTATAAATTAATTATCTATTATTAAATATACATTTGTAGAACTTTAGAAATCTGTAAGATGTAGAGTTGTTTAAACCTCAGTGAATGGTTTCTTAATAATTCATTAATATTTAACATGTAATAAATCAGAACTGAAGCTTGAGGTCTTACTTCCAATCTACCTGTGTAATGTAGGATTTGTCACTCTTGTGTTTAGACATTTTACATGACAAATGTATTTGAGTTGAGAGTTCAGCCCAGACTTAATTCTCTGCATTCTGGCTTACAGTGACCTGTCAGGTGCAAAAGGAGCTGCAATTCCTGCATAAAACAGGAAGCTCTTGGTAGGGATTCTTTAGAGCAGTACATTGGTAGTGGTGTACTGGTATTGTAAGTATGTATACAGCTAAGTCTGCTTAATTAGATCTCTTCAGATCCAAGTTAGTATGTCAGGCCACTGTGTAGGTGGAAGCTGCATTTAGGTTTGGGATAGATTTATTCCCTTCTGGCATCTATAAAGTAATTTTGCAAGCATACTTTTCATTGCCTATTTTAAACCAGCTAAATGTTTGCTGGAATGATGGAGTGTAGAACACTTGATGCAGATGATAATTTGCATTTGAAGTCTGCAATTGAGATTACCTTTCTTTTACATACAAAAATGTATGTTCTACGTCTCAGTCAATTTGCAACTGTTTTTCCAGCTCTGTATCAAAGACAGTGGATAATACCATAATGATGATAGTATAGTTGACAATCTTTTTTAGTTGTGTTTCCAGAAATGGAAATACCAGCTTTCAGTTTGATATTTTCCAGTTTTACCAGTGTGTAACCTGCAAACACAACGGTAAATCAATAAAGCAAGCTATAAGTTCAAAGGAACTAGCAAGCTTCTGTCCTTCAGTGTTATGTGTGGAAAGTTGTACTGCAGCAGTTACCACAGGTGGAAGCATTACCACAAGTACCAGCAACCATGCAGGAAGAGAGCATTAGCAAATCAAGCCATCAGACCAAATTACTTAATCGTACTATAATTTTTTTCCTACCATGTTGTAAAGTGAAGTAACAGGATGAGAAAATGTCATATAAATTATCTGTGCCTTTGGGTAGTAGTTTCAAATGACTACATTCAAATTCTAGTAGGAAAGGGGGGCTAATACTAAACTCATTTTGTGTGCCATGCCCTCTCCTTTCTGTAAAGCAGAGATATTTTGCCTCTGTTCTACCTTGTTACAATGGCAGTGGGTAGAGATGAACAAGAATGTTCCTGTTCCTTCAGAGACACTGACTGTTTTCTCAGGACTGTGTGCTCAAGAGGATTTAGAGAAGAGCCATCAGAAATAGTATGTTATGCCTTGTGGTGAAGAATTTTGGGAACTCAAACAGTTAAAGCTGAAAAGTGTCTGAAAGTGTAGAGCCTGGTTATTCTCTAAAAGTACACAAGTAAGGAGCAAAAGTTTGGTTAAGGATGGTAGGAGCATAGCAGACTGAAAAGGAGGGTAGGGTGTCTGTGAGGTAATAAAATGGTTGAAATCTGGGGAAAGACATTCAAGGCAGCAAAATGCCAGTGCATTTCTAATGAGGGTTATTAATCCCTCCAATGATTTTTCCTGGTAATGTTCTCTTCTCCAGCACTAGACTTGTAAAATCAAGACTGGGGCTTTTTCTTGCAAGCTTAATGAGTTTGTGCCCAGCCTGGAGGTTGTGCCATAGATATTTGGGGCAGAGGATTGCACTGGTTCCTCCTGTCATTGCTTTTAGTGTGACATAAAACTTCCATGTACATGATGGTAGTTTCCAGTTATGATCAGCTCTTGACTCATGCTGTAAGATTAGGACCTCGGTTGAGTTTTGATTCCCAATACTGGGTTGGACACAGATAATCAAATCTAGCTACTAATACTGGGCTTTGGTTGCTGTCAGCTGTGGTGAGACACAGAGTGAGAGTTCCACATGACTTTACACAAGATTTCTGGTGTATCCTTGTTTCTTAGCAATTTAATGAGGTAAAATTCTGAGTTTTCATACTGTTCTTTGCCTAGAAGAGATGAGAAACTCATTCAGGTCTTATCTGTACTTCTGTCAAGAAACTTCACACCTTTTTTTCAATGTGGTGTAAATTTTTAATGACACCATCTTCACATGCTGGTGAACAAGTTCTTTTGCAGACATATTGGCTGTTTAATCAATAGAGGATAATGTAGAAAATCATTTCTGTAGTTATCTGAGATTGAGCAAATGATAAAACAGTCAAGGAAAGATTGTGGGATAATGTGTAAAACATATGGCTAGTTCTAATTGAGCTTTTCTTCGGGAGAGAGTGGTGAGGAGGTAACTATGTATGTGCCTGTTGTGGTACATCTCTCAGCAGGGCTGGTAGATCTTCATACTGAACTCTTCATTCTGAAGAGTTGTGGCATTTATGCAGAAACCTGAGAACAAATACATCATCATCATCAGGACTGAGGCCAAGTTTTGGTTAAACATGGTCCAGTTTGAAACATCCCTGGTTTGTTAATGCTACAAAGTTTTTCTTGCAATACCTGCAGGAAAATTGTCTGAAATGCAATCAGCATTTGAAATATGAAGTGTGAACTGTTTCCTCAAACAATTTGTCTTAGACTCCCAGTACCCTGCCTGTGACATAGTGTGTCCTTTGGAAACCAAGGCATTAAGGAAAAAAACTAGAGTGTTGCTTGACTCTTTAAATGCTCTCATAGATTTTCATTACATGTTCTTACTGTACTCACTGTGCCATTTTAACTCATAGTTGTCTAAGTGTGGTAAACCTAATGATATTTAGCTATGTCACTGAAATTAAGTAGCATAGATATTTCTTAGAAGTCACAGAAGCTGTAAAGCACCATAACATCAGAAGAAGAGGTGACAGTGTAATAGCAGGAACAAACAAACGGACAGAGGATATGTTTTCAATTATTTGTTGCCATTTCTTTTGCTTCCAATTAGTGCTGTTTTGGTTCAAGTTAGAATCTTGTTGTCAGTGTAGGTCATGCTGGAGGAGATAAGACACTCTGATCCCTACTCTTGGCTGTATAGTATGTTCATCTGCAAATGATGTAAAAATAATGCTGAGAGCATGGATCAGGATATACAGATCCTGTAGGTGGGTTGGTCAGAAGCAAAGAAACTGAGATCACCTGGTAGAATGGACAGAAAATGACTAATTCCTGTTGGGCAGTGCACTGCCATGGCAGTGACCAAACCAGTCTCTCCTAAGTTCCCCATAGGCTTGAATCAGCCGTGGGGGTGTTTTCAGTTCATTTCAGTGGGCTCTGCAGCAGTGGGTATTGATTTGCTTGGACAAATAACCTTCCTTAAAGAAAATATGTACATTTCAGAACCAAATTGCATATTTCCCTGCCCCTTATGGTCTGATGTAGGGAGCAAAGAAGAGGTAAAAAGTATTCCTGCATTAAAATGGGCCACTGGTTGTTAATATGCGTAGTCTCAATCACAGTAAAGGATAATAGACAAAGAACAGATTGAAGGGATAATATCTTTGCTTTAAAATAGTCCCATCTCCCATAGATATGCTTTTCCCTCCCTCGTGGCTGTGCTATCTTCTGCATGTGAATAACTTGGATGTAGGTCAAGTTTGGTGCTGTCTCACCATTTCAGCTTTGGGTGAACTCTCTCTACTTCCATTTTCTGCATCAACCAGTGGATCAGGCTACAAATTCCAAACTTTGAGATTCTTGAGTCAATTTTTAATCAATGGATTTTTAAAATAAGGGAGCACTGTCCAGGAAAATTTCAGTGAGGAAAAGGGAATTGCTAAGAAATCAAGCCACAACCTGTAGCTGTTAGCAGTATGTTTGTGCATACTCTCTCAAGATTTCATCAACCTTTTTGTGCTGTTGATGACTTAAATACTCCAAATACATATATCTTTTTGGAGTGGGATGAGAAGCAATCCCTCTCTCCCTTGTGACAGAATCAGGGGGGGAAAAAGATGTCTGAGCCTTCTCACTCCTTGTTCTCTTGAGCCCTCACAAGCTTCAGGAGCTGTGAAACCTAAATGGCTCAAAAAGTCAGCAGGATCCACTGTGTGCCAGAGAGGCTGGTACTGAGTACCAGTTTGAGGGTTTGGTGACATGTGGCTGAAAGAGCTGGCCCACCATTTCTCCAGATGTTTGGCCTGCTCTGTTCTAGAATTTTAGCAGCTGGTGAAAGATAAGTTATTTTAACATTTGGAATCTGCATAGGTAAGGCAGTATCTGCAATAAATACTGGAATGTTCTGTCATACAGGAATTTGGGAGTAGGCAGAGCTGTGTTACTGAATTATCATTTGCCTTTATGTGGGTCATACTGTACTGTAAAATAATCATACTAAAACAGCTGTTGTAGAGTCAAGGTTACTCTAAGCAGTACCCTCAACATGGGCACAAGCAGCTTAGCTAATCAAGTCACATCTGTGATGACAAGAGGAGATTGCTGTGTACATAAATGCAAAAGAAATCATGAGTAGAGCTGAGAACAGCCGATGAGGAGGATAATCAGAGGCTCATTCCCCTTGGCTTGCTTCCCAGCCAGTGAAGTAAAAGACTCCTCTGGGTGGCTGTGGAGATGGAGGAAAGGTGTGAAGGTGGGTGAGTTTGGGGACTCTGAGCTGAACTTTTCTTTTTTGAATGGCCCCTGGGGAAATCCTGGCATGTGATGATAACTACAACTAAGAGGAGTTGCAAAATACTCCAGTTTCTTTCTGCTTCACTTGGTAATATAATGACTACTGGGGGGTGACTGATATGTATGGACATAGAAAAATTTTTGGGCATGATGTCATATTGGAGATGATCCTGTATAAACCTGTGTCAGATAGAGGGTATCAATTTTATCTGAGTTTTTCCCACAATAATCAAATGGGATTTTCTAATGATTGCTATAATTCATGTAAGGTGTAGAGACAGTATGCTATCAGTGTAAAAACCAGTGATAAATCCAAAAGCAGCATCAGGCATACTCAGAAAGAAATTCCTTATACCCTGCTCTTTATCTACCTTGGACTTTCCTTGATATTTATGAGCACTCGCTGCATCTAATCCCTGCCACACTCCACAAAGATGAATTCTGCATGTTTAGAACTCAAATGATGAGTAGCTAAAATGTATGTTGAAGTTAACAGCATCGTGGCCATTACTAGTACTCTAATAAATGTCTCAAATGCTCTATTTATATTTACATTTATGGTAGTGCAGGATGAGGTGTTACTATGTTGAAGTGTTACTATTTTGATTTAGACTTTGAAGGAGAGATTTTTTAATCATATGTATGTAAAAATATATGTAATACATGAATAATAGATGGGTGTGCATTTCCAAGCATCCTGCTACAAGTCCTCTATGCACTCTAATCTCAGACACAGGTTGAAAAGATGCTTTAATGCCATCACTTGTTAAAAAGCCTCGGCCAAAACCCATGTAAAGCTCTTGTCACAGAGCAAATGATTGGATATGACAAGAAACTTGAAGATCAGGAACATAGTGTGGCAGTTCTGTTCTCATTGGTTTATCATGTCCCATTTTGTTTTCATAGAATCACAAAATGGTTTGGATTGGAAGGGACCTTAAAGATCTACTTCCAATCTCACTGCCATGGGCAGGGTCCCACTAGACTAGCCCAGGTTGTTCTAAGCCCTGTCCAACCTGGCCTTGAACACTTCCAGGGATGGGGCAGCCACTACTTCCTTGAGCAACCTGTGCCAGTGCCTCAGCACCCTCACAGGGAAGCATTACTTCTGTATATCTAACCTAAATTTCCCCTCTTTCGGTTTTGATGTTTTTTTTTCCCCTTTGTCAGTGTCCAGTGCTGAACCTTAGTCTGACTGCTCGCACTTGTGCAGAGGCTCATTCCCTGTGGAGAGGTGGCTCCTGGGTGTGTAGACACAGTGCTGGACCAGAAGTGGTCTGGCAGAGCTTGGGGCTCTTTTTAATGTACAGAATTTGTTTTCATAAAGGAGAAAAGTAAAGTCATAAAAGCTTCAGAGGAGAGAGTCTGGGACAGAAAGTCAGACTTGGTCCCCAGCTCCTTAAGACAGACAATTCACCTGTGCAGTCCACAGGCATAGTCAAGTATGGTTTTGGATATTTTTTATGTTGAATAGCTCATTTTGGCAAACACTTAACTGGAACTTCAGTGAATTACAAGTACTTTCCACCAGTGGAATTTGGAAACTGTTAAAAAACCCCAAAACTGACAGAAGGAAGAGCACAATATTCAAGCAGATTTTTCCTGATTGTTATTTAAAATACTCCTGAACATTCCTTCATATTCTCTGTTCTTTATGGTTTGATTGATCATGGAACTGAAGTGAATTTCCCTGTGTCCTGTATCAAATACTGTGTCTCAAAAATTGTAGAGAACAAAGCAGTGAATGTCTAATTCAGCATGAATAAGTGTTCTCAGAGATCTGATTGTTTTTCCAAACTCTGGAGCATACAGCTATGTAATTGTTTGTTAACTTTACAGGAAAACCAGACTGAACCATGGTGCCACTGAACCGTTAATGAAGTCCTCCTAATACTGACTGCACCATCAATAGCAAACTGCGACAGACAAAGTAGTTTATGTTTCTATTTGAGAAAAACATGTTTGCTGATTAATAATTTCATGTGCATAGACATGATGAGCCAGTTGACTGCCACTGGTTGCAGAGAAGGAGGCTGAGTTGATTGCTTCTAACAGGAGTGCTTTATGCAGAGAGCAACTCTTTGAGCTAATGTTGGTAGTTGTGGTTTCAGAGCAGTCCATGGTCATTACAGCTCTAGCTTCCTTTATTTAAAGCAAAATATTACTCTTCCCAAAGAAAATGGGAAATACGACAAGTTTATAAAGAGAATTGCCCTTTTGCTTGATGAACTGGCTTCACCTGTGAGTCCAATCTAGTAGGTTTAACTGGCTTTGTGTCACAGATAAATCAATCTACATTATACAGGCCCTGACTTGGCATATTTTAAAAAGAACACTAATCTGTTTACCTAAAGCACAAGCCTCACAACAGAGTCACTGTGCAAGTTCTTAACAACAGCATTCCTTTTTTAAGTTGAGGCAGAAAAGAAAGATCTCAGCCTAAAAACAATAGGGGTACAAGAGATGTTATTTGGGCTTCCAGTTTTACAGAGAAGCACATAAAAAAACCCCTCCATACTGATGCTGTAGGCCCACAGATTTCAGTAGTTATTCCCAGTCAACTGTATTAAGAGGGAGTTATGAGTTCTTAGTAATTTATAGTGAAAATCTATCAGAGTGGTTATTTTAAATTATGCCATTCAGATTTGAAACTTGTTTTAAAGAAGTCCATTGTGCACTGTGTGTGCTTAATGGTAATGAAGATGTCAGAATTTAAAACCAATACATATTAATGCCTAGAATTTTAGGTCATATTATTTTTCGAAGCTATACTTGCTATTTTTTACTTTATCCTCATTTGTTTTGCTGAGTGAAATGGAGAATGCTACCCTAGAGGGGAAAAAAAAAGAGGCATGGATAGGACATACTTTTACAATTCAAGGAATGCACAAAATAATATTTGTGTCTCGGTGTTTTGTTTTCTGTAAACACTCTGACCAAAACATGCGCAAACTGTCAGTAAATGATGTAGCCATATGTTAAACATTTTGATATATCCTAAGAGCACATCTTGGCTGGTTCTATGCTAGAGGAGGAAGGTGTGTGCATCGCCAGACTGCAAGTGTCTGTTCTGCACAGGTTGTTCTCTTCGGCAAAAATGCTGAGAAATCTCTAGGCATACAGGTAACTTGATTATAGTGATCTAGAAATGTCCTTTAAATGGTTGCTTGAGGAAGTCTTTGATATAAGAACCAGTGTAGGTAAGGAAAAAGCAATTTTGACCATAGGTATCTGCTAGTCCACATTAGCCTTGGCCAAAGTGTTGAATCTTTAGTGATGTTTAACTGCTGAGTGGACCCAGACACAGACTGCAACTTCGAGGTCACCTTGCATATTGAAAAGTTGTGGCTAGTTGACAGTTTGCCCATCTCTGCACTAAATGCAGAATTGGTTGTAATTGTGTCATTGTGAGATCAGCTGTGAGTTAAAATTTGTGTTTATGCATGATAAACTCCTTATCTGTACATAAATGGTGACATTTGTCAGTATTCAAACACCCTCAGATTAGGTGGAGAAAAGGGGAAGGGAGCCTTGTTCTTGAAAAAGAAAACTATAAAGTAAAGCATGTCTTGATGTGAATAACATTAGATGAATCCTTCCCACCCCTGGGGAGCAGCGTTTTGCGAACACCAGGCACTCTGGAAGTTGTGGTTGTAGAACTCTGGCAGGGGAGTGCTGCACAGCAGAGAAAAGCTATTAAAACATACACAAATTTGCTTCCCAGTCTGGTTGTTTATCTTGTATATTTTAAATACTAAGATTATCATTCCAGGATTAGCAGAATCTGTCAGATCTCTAAAAGGGCAGCCTCAAAGTCGGCTGAACCCCTGCTGATGGAAGGGGTGAGGAATGCAGAATGTGTGAATCGTCCAGCAGGAAAAAATAATGCCTCAATAACAAAGATTTACAAGAAACAACTACTTAGCAAATGCTCAAGGTTGTAATGAATCGTGTTTGGATGTATAGAGATAAAAACTCGAAGGAGGGGAAGGTTGAGACGGGAACTTGAAGCCCTCTAACAGCTTGGCTTCAAAGCTCAGTTTCTTTAACTATCAGAAGAGCTGGGTGTCATGGTTTAACCCCAGCAGCAGCCAAGAACCACGCAGCCTCTCACTCACTCCCCCACCAACGGGATGGGGGAGCCAATTAGAAGGATAAAAGCTACAAAAACTCATGGGTTGAGATAAAGACAGTTTAATAGACAAAGCAAAAGCTGCACACACAAGCAAAGCAAAACAAGGAATTAATTCACTGCTTCCCACAGACAGGAGGTGTTTAGCCATCTCCAGGAGAGCAGGGCCCATCACGCGTAACGGTTCCTTGGGAAGACAGACGCCATCACTCCAGATGTCCCCCCTTCCTCCTTCTTCCTCCCACCTTATATACTGAGCATGATGTCATATGGTATGGAATATCCCTTTGGTCAGTTTGGGTCACCTGTCCCAGCTGTGTCTCCTCCCAATCTCCCATGCACCCCCAACTTCCTTGCCAGTGTGGCAGCACGGAAAGCAGCAAAGGCCTTGACTTTGTGTAAGCTCTGCTCAGCAATAACAAAAACATCTCTGCATTATCAACTCTGTGTTCTGCACAAAACCCAAACATAGCCTCATACTAGCCTCTATGAAGAAAGTTAACTCTAGTCCAGCTCAAACCAGCACACTGGGTTAATGCCAGAGATAGACAAAGAGGTGTTCTTTGTCAGCTTTACTCCATGGGCCACAACTCTATTTCATTTTCCTCTTCTACTGCACTCTCCAGGCAAGAGTGTGAGACCACGTACTCATCTAAATCAGTAATTGGGCTGTAATACCTGGTCTCAAGGCACCTGGGAGTTGCAGATGTTCTGATGTCTTGGAGTGGATGGAAGGATATGAGCCCTGCTGTTGAGCATCCTTATCCATCTTGGAATACTAACTTTGAACTTTTTGTCTGTTTCAGTGTGTGAGAGTGGGTGTTCATGTTTCTAAATATGAAAACATAGTACACATTTTAAAAGAAATATATATTATTCATTTCTCCTAAGGGATTACTAGAATCTGACTTTGAACTTTCAGCCACAGAGACACAGTTTCTAGTTTAAGAGGCAGGATTTTTCACATGGTGGGATTTATTTTTTCCCTCCCACTGCCTCCCCTGCTGCTGCCTTTTCCAGGCATTAATTGGGTATTCTGTCCTCAGCTAAGGGAGGGATGTGGGATAGCAAATTAATTATATGGGATTGAATTATGATTCAGGGCCATATTTCTTGGACTGCTAAGTCTGTTTTGATGAGCAGAAAAATCCAGAAACACCTAGCAGAGATTTTTTTTCCATCCTCTGAAGTAGATTTCCAGTATGTAAAGGAAAGCAGTGGCTGTATCAGGAGGTTCCTGTTAGTGGTGGAGCTGTAAGAAACATGAGCTAGGATTGACTTTTGGTTGTCCATTACTTTTGCTGGATGGGCAGGGCTGACATGGAACTGCCTCTCCTTGCTTGACTTTAGCTTTACTCAGGCCTAACAGAGAAATGGGGCCTCCATGCTTTTAAAAATTACTTTAAAAACTGGATGTTTTGGTAGTGAATTTTTTGTCTGAGCATCAACATAGTTCCTGTTAACTTCCATGGAATTAGTTTTACATGGGCAGTAGTCTGAGGTGGGGAAATGTAGGGAATTGTAGTCAAAGAGGTGTTTGTGGGACAGTAATGTAACAAAAATCTAAGTGGATTAAGCCCTTAATGCCACTAGAGATAAGGAGATTTGTGTGTCCAGCTGTCTGTGAAGCTGAACTGTTGGTTAGGTGCATATGCAAAAAAAGGATTGGATTAAAAAAACCAAAATGAGAGAAAGGTTTTGTGTCTACAGCAACATGTCTGATGAGGGCCACCTTGCAGGGGACCATGTTGAACAGCCTTACCTAACAGAAAGGTAAACAGCTGGTTAATGAAATTCATCAAAGTATTAAATGTTAGGCACTGCAAGCATGAAAATAGTAGAGAAATGATGCAGGAGAACTGAGAGCATTAGCAGAAGAGAGAAAAAGCAAACTCAGCCTAATAAACGGAAGTAAAAATAACCCAAAATAGGGGGTTATTTATTAAGTGACACCCAGAAAACTGCGCTGAGTAAATAACCTACATGTGGTTGGAAACAGCAGTGAGGTGCACTGGTGATACCAGAAAGCAGTGACTGCAGGGACTGTCATTTGGTTATGGAGCAAATAAACCACAGGGTTGTTGACTGTGGGGCTTAGCTCAGCAGCAGAGGGAGAAGCTGCATGGTAGGTGATCACAGCCATTCAGGCCTCTGATGTTTGGGTCTGACAGGATTTTTATGCAAGGGTAGTGGACTTGGGAGTTAAGGCAACTGATCACTATTTGAGTGGAAAATAGATCTTTTTATGTATTTCATTTATTTGTTAAGCATTTTAATATGTTTTTGCTGTACTACTCCTTTCATGCCTCCTTTTTAAGCTTGCTTAATAGTGTGTTTAGATGGTACCTCCTGAAAAATCAGGTATAATATGCAATTACAGCATATTTCACAGTAATGCCTAAGGTGCTTGTTTGGTGAAATTTTTGAAAATTATTTGCTTTTTATCAATTCACTGCTAAAAAACATGAGCACCTTCTTTTCAAGTCAGTGAGAGCTGAAATGATGGATCATAAAGATCCATTTTGAACCTCACTTGTAGTCTATAGCAATAAAAGGTCTGCAAGGAATGAGTAACTTCATTTTATTTTCTTCACTCGTTGTTATGTCTCCTTTGGAACCTTATTGTCGTCTATTGTGTAAATATTATTTGGACCATTTTAGTGTACACAGTACTATAAAACTCTAATTATTTACTTTGACAGCTGTTATGTTAGTCATTAATATGCACTTTAAAGCTGAGAGTTCTCCTGCCTGTTTTGTCGGTCTGTGGTTTGGTGGTGTTTGTTAAAAATTATATTATTGTTCGGGCAGCATAAAAATGAATGAAAAATATTCCTCTGCTCAAGAGCATTAGTCAGTACAAGCTCCACAGAAGTATTTTGATGTCCAGAATTTTGATGCCTGTTAAAGAGTTTCTTGTATCAGCATCATGGAAAGCATGTGCAAACAATGAGGAACTTTGGTTTGGGTGGATATGCCATGCCAAGTCCTATAATCTGAGCTCTGCACTCCAAATCACAGAGTAACCAGTGGTGTTAGAAAGGGTAATGTGTCTTAAGGCCAGACTAGCTGAATGAGGAATGTCTCTGCCTGAGGAGTGGGTGGTACTGGACAAGTGTTTCCCAGGCATCACAGTCCATTTCCCAGCCAGACAACATTCAGCTTCCTTTATTTGCAGGCTTTAGTTTCTATCTTGAAGTCTGTGAACTATAATAGGCCTTAGTGTTGTGTACTGTTAATGTGTTTTCCCTGGGAAAATGTGATAGTGGTGCTTTAAATAGGGTGCTTGAGTAGCTAGGTGTGGGAGTATGAGGCTTTGTCAATGGTAATGCAGACCACATATCAGACCAGGTTAGATGGCACTGCTTCCCACTGCTTGGCTTTGTGGAAGGCTGTAAAAAGAAGAAGAAATGGCCAGATAAATCAATTTACTATTTTTGTGGGAGACTCCTTTAAATTTTCAGTAGCTGTGTGGTATGTTTTTATTAATAGGCCATAATGTACCTTTCATCATCACTCAGATATAATCGAGGGAGGCTCTTGAAGCATAGCAGTGATGTTTCCACAATCTTGACAACAGTTAACCTATTTCCTGTACTTACCAGGCAGTGGTTTCAGCACCATCTGTACTCTGCAGTTGTCATGCTGTCTCTTTTTACCCATCTTTTCAGCAACTGTCCAGCCGTTCTTGGAGGGATGTTAAATGCTTTCTATGTGTTTATGTTGGTAAGTTGTCAGTATGCTATGAAAATGCCTGATTTAAGGTATTTGGGTTTTTTTCCTTCAAGGGAGCCTGATTTCTCCACTGCCTGTGTAGCAATCTCCAAATGTGGGCACCTAAGTCAGAGTGACTCTCTGAGACAGTCTTTTTGGTTTGTGCCATATCTGCTGTGATGCCAGACTTCTGTATCTTATCACTGTGGAAAAACAAATAAGTAACTGCAGCTTATGCTGCTCAAGAGCCTGGAAAGCTGAAATCCTTTTAGAATTAGAGGGGGGACAACAGTCTTGTGCAGAAGCTGAGCCTTGTTTGGCATTGTTCATAGGAGTTTTTTGGCTGCAGTGCACAAAAGTTATGGTCTGGGATTTGGTTGTGCTGAAAAGCCAGAGCAAAACTGGATGGGTGCAACCATAACCCCTGACCAAAATGTTTGTGTGTAGTAGTAATGAACCAGGAGTTCCAAGGGGGTGTGTGGCTTTAATATGGTTTGTGATGCTCAATATAAATATCCTCTGTTTGAGGAAGAGATACAAGCACACTGCCTCCAGATTTGTCTATGCAGTCCCCTCTCTCACTTTCTCCATGCTCAGGGAGGCACATTATATTGATAGTTTGGGAATTTCTCATTAGTTTGTTTTCCCCTAAATGCACAAGCCCATGAGTTAATGTAGGTGGAGCCAAAGAGTCAGCACAGTTAAAGCTCTTGCAGGAAAATACATGTATCCTCATTTTGCCATTGCAGATTTGCATTTGCCATCAGAGTGCATGTTGTGTTTCCTTGTCCACACGACTCCTCACATGTGCATGGTGGTTTGAAAAACAAGTAGAATTGGTATATTGATTAAAAACAAGCAAAGTTATACCAAGTTAATGTGTTCACCCTGTCTTCCCATTTGGATTGGAATTCTGGTCATAAGGCAGTTAATAAGCTTTCCAAGTGATTGTGGTTTATGTACCCAACGATTCTTTGGCCTCTCACCCTGCCTAAAAATTAAGTCTCTGATTCTGATTGCTAGAACCCCTCTGATTGCTGCGGGAGTTATTGGTGGCCTCTTCATCATCGTCATTGTGGGCCTGACGTTCGCGGTCTATGTTCGGCGCAAAAGCATCAAGAAGAAGAGAGCACTGCGGAGGTTCCTGGAGACTGAGGTGAGAGCGTGCTGCTTCTCACATATTGTTTGGAAAGATATGCAGGGCTGTTCTGCTTTATTATTAAAGATGTTCAGATCTTCAGTTACCAGAGAGAACTGCAGAAATCCTTTTGCTAGCTTGTGCAGTCGAAACTGATGGGAAGAATGAAGCTATTTCAAGACACTGTTTTTTCGTACATACACAGATTTGTGGCTACTGAAGACCAAACGAAGTTCCACATGATTGCAAAGGCATGTTCCATCAGATTTCTGAATGCCCATCCTGCTCTCAACTAGGCTTCTGTCCTAGTTCATTAGTATATTTAGCAGCTCTCATGCTTAAAGATTGCAGCTTTTCATTCATTGTATACTGAGGTCAACCTTTAAGACTGAAGCAAGTTCCTTCAGCAAGCTCTGGTACAAACTTTAGCTCATCAGGAATGCTTAGATGCAGAGATTGTCACTTACTGCTATTCCCTGTGCCTATAAGGCCTTTGTGGTCCATGATCAGTAATAATAATGTATTTCATTAAGCCAAGATACTTTCCAGAGCTTAACCAATTGAAGTTCACAGTTCTACTAGCAAAAATATGTAGTGGAGCTATAACAGAGTGCTGTGCCCACTCCATCCTGTTACTTGAAGTGTCAGTTGTGGAGGGGGCAATCTAGGAAGTATATTTAAACACAGCATTAAGTTGTTACTGTCAGCTACAGCAAAGGTGATTACTGCCATCTCCTCAATCCTGTACTTGAGACACTTTGCAAATGATGGTATTTTTCAATTAGGGTTCCCTTTTGTAAGACAATAAAGCTTGGGAATACTGTTAACTAGTGAATCTTTGATCAGGTTTTATTAACAAAGCTGTTTCCCATTCTGTTCCAAGAGTCCTGCTCCCACTCATCTCCACTGTAGAGCCTGGGAATAAACAATTTATGCATCCCCAATCTGTTTGCACAAGTATCTTTATGCTTGGCCAGAATTTGTGCTACTTTTTAAATACTGTTCAGCTGTGTAGAAAGCTTAACAATACTCAGTGCCTTTAGGCACATAAATCTTACCATTGTATCAGCCCCTACTTAAGCATAAATTATTTTAAGCAGGTAGTTCTCATTGGTTTTGGGAAGCATTGGCTTTGAAGTCCAGCTCTCTGGACTTCTGCATTTGGTCAGAAGAAAGCTGTGGCTGACAATAGTCCTGAGGGACCAAGGCCTCCTACTGAACATGGGGAAGCTGTTGTCTTGGCTTTGAAACTGAAGATTAAATCAGGAGCATCCTGAGACAAACACACAAGCAATGTAGCTTCAGCTGAAGTCTGTTTCTAGCTGGAGGCTGTAACAGGACTCATTATTTCCAGATATCATTCTACAAGCCTTATTTTAGACCCCCACAACACATCTCCACTTCTCCCTGCCTTATGTGTTGGTAGACTGTGCCACAGAAGCTCTTTTCATCCACCACAAACTGAAAATATGGAAATATTCTCCCAGTCTGCCTCATTTTCTTTCACAGTAAACCTTTCTTTCATGGTATAAGTTCGGGGCACCTAAAGTGGGAAGGAGAAAAGAAAAATCACTAGAATAAAGTGCAGCTTGCAGATTATTTCTGGACTAACCTGACTTGTTGCTGTTTGGTTTTGTTGTGTTTTCTTACCCCATTAATTTCCAGATTCTGGTAGTTTTACCTGAACAAAACCAATTAGTCTGGTCAACTAATTAAGTAGTTCATGATGCTCAAAGACCCATAGAAGTAGTTGGCAAACTGCAGAGCATGGTGCATTTAGCCTTGTAAACAGACAGCTTTGAAATGCTGCAGTGGTTTCAAACTAATTTGAGTAGGAGTAGCCCTGAATTATTTTCCTCATCCTGTAAAGGAACAGACTGTTTTAAATTTTTTAGAGTATTGTCCTTCGTATTTTTTGATTTATTTTTAACGAAGCATTGTTTTTCTGGCAGTGATGGTAGAACGTTATGATCTGAGAGCATTTTTAACTGAATGTGCCATTGTGGCTCATTTATGAAGTTTCTTGGGACATCTTGAGCAAATTGTTTAATTGCAGCAAATTAGTGGCTGTTATGAATTAGTTGTCTGCTATAAGATGTTTTCTCCTTAAACCTGTCCTTCTGTGTGATGAAACAGAAGTTCAGAAAAACTGTCCCTTTCCCAAAACAGAATAAGAATGTCATGAGCCATTAAATCAGGGCTATTAAAAAGAAATATGGACAACTTAAAAGACACTAAAATGGACAAAAATGGGATGTGGTGCACTGATAATAAATGCTATATTTCTGTCATGTAGAAAATATTTATACCGCCTCCATTAGCAAAAGTCCTTGGGTGTGTTATTGTGGCAGCAATTCAATTTCCAGTTCATAATTCCATCATGCAGTTTCTGGTGGGAATTATTACATGTTGAGTGAGAACTTGCTCTGTCAGGTCTCTTGGTTTTGTAGCATTGCTCATTTGATTTTGAAGGTGAGAAATCCCTCCACAAGTTGGCAGGTCAGTGGTCAAGAGACTGCCACCACTGTCTTGTTCCATGTGTGTATGTAGCTGGATTGGTTGTTCTAGAACAAACTTCTGATGTGTATTCACATTTACAAATACTGAAGACTGTTGGATTTTCCTTCATAGCTTGTGGAACCCTTGACTCCAAGTGGCACAGCACCCAACCAAGCACAGCTTCGTATCCTGAAGGAAACTGAGCTGAAGCGAGTCAAGGTTCTCGGCTCTGGAGCCTTTGGAACCGTATACAAGGTAAGAGTCTTCACTACATAGCAGTGAGTTCTCTCATTTAACTTAGGAGCAGACAAGTTCGACATTACAGCAAAGCACTGTGTCCCATGGATGGGTTCATGAGCCCTACACACCTGAGAAACTCAGGATAGTGGCATTGTGTGAGAGGAGTATGTCTTCAGGCTCACATGTTGACTTCTTGGTGAGCAAACCATGTCAACCACAATCACTCTTGTGTGCAAGAGGACTATGCAGGCAAGCTTGGGCTGTCTTGCTATCAAAGCACAGTGTCAAAGTTTGTCATTCTGTTCTTAGCTAATGGCTTTGCAGTACAATTTTGGAAAGCAAGATCAACTTTGTCTTTCATGGCACAAGTGTCACATGGATCTTGTAACAGTAATAATACCTTGTAAAATGATGTCATTACCTAAAACTATAATACTTCTTGTTTCTTCCATTTAAACCGAAAGGATGACTTATGTCAATGCACCCTTTAACAACCAGGATGTGAGAGCAGAACTCGCATGGGAAAAAGCACTTCCATTAAAGATAGATTTAGTTTTTAAGTCTGTTGGTGGTGTCTAAATCTCAGAAGCATGAAGTAGATCTTAGTGGGCAAGTCAAACCAATTACCCAACCAGAACCTTGTGGCAGGTCAGAGCACTGAAGGAGAACAGACGCTGCATCTCCTCTCCAAAATGGGCAGGAAAGGGAAGAAGCACAGACCAGGCCACTATAGCTACAAAGTCTTCAGACTAGATTTGTGAATTATCAGTTTGAATGTAATTAGACTTATAATAAAGTGATAGAGATGGGTACCATGTGGTTGACAAGAAACGACAATAGTCAAAAAGGATGGAAAAGTAGCCCAAGACACAGACAGGAAATTTTAAAATTTCCTTTTTAGACATCTAAGCTTTTAATTCTCAGCTGTCAATTAGGTAGACAAACAGCCTAAATGACAAACCCTAAGTGTTTCACAATAACTATATTGTTCTCAGGGTGTCCTTTTCCTGCGTCATGTATGACCTGGTGATGATCAGTTTTGAGAGTTTCTTGACAGCTTCAGACTTGAGCATCAGAATCCAAACAGAAAATCCAGGTTCTTATTTAACTTTATCCAAATCAATAGTCAGTGGAAAAAGTGCATCACTGACATATTCCAATTCCTGTTCAGAAATCCTATTGTGGACAGAAAAATCAAGGTGGCCTGATGAGGATGTTCACTGATACAAAATGTTTCATTTTCCATAAGAGTTTGCATTTGGTGTAAGAGGTACTTTTATGGGATTTTTATTTTTTTTGTTATCTTTGTATATTCTCAGTTCTGAGGTTCAGAACTGATCAGCATAATGTGGCAGAATGCATCAAAAAGAACTGTAACTCTGAATGAAGTTTTTATGATTGTTGTCTTATTAGTTTTCTGTCACCTTTTCTTCTTTTTTTTAGGGTATTTGGGTCCCTGAGGGGGAAACTGTCAAGATTCCTGTGGCCATTAAGATCCTTAATGAGACCACTGGTCCAAAAGCCAATGTGGAGTTTATGGATGTAAGTAAGACATGATCAGTGTCCTTGAGTTTTGACAGGGATGGAGGTGGTGTCTTTCTGTAGTCTACAGAGATTTCAAAGAGGAAATCCTGCCAGTTTTCTTTTCTAATGTTTAAATAGCAGAAGGAGATTTGTACACAGCACCAATATTGTGCTGATGTTCAGCAAGTTCTGCAATATATCGTCCACAGAAAAATTCAGCTTACTCTTCTCTTTCCGTTAGTCTGGCAAGCTGTTTCAGTATTAGTGCACAACCATAGCATTCCCTATTGTACCAATGTTCAAACAGACAGCAAAAAGCAACCAACCAAAACCAAGCCATCAACATTACACCTTAGCTGTGGGTAGGTCTGTGCTGCTTCTCTGGAGCTGGAGAAAGAGGCAGATCTGTATAAGGCAATGCTCTGCCCCTCTTTCCGTTAGTCTGGCAAGCTGTTTCAGTATTAGTGCACAACCATAGCATTCCCTATTGTACCAATGTTCAAACAGACAGCAAAAAGCAACCAACCAAAACCAAGCCATCAACATTACACCTTAGCTGTGGGTAGGTCTGTGCTGCTTCTCTGGAGCTGGAGAAAGAGGCAGATCTGTATAAGGCAATGCTCTGCCCTGTTTAGTTTGTTGCATGTAGATCATTCTGCTCTAGAACTGTAAGTACTTGTGCTCCCAGGGTAATGAAGGGCTGAGGTGTTCACTGCAGATGACATGGGCCCTAAGATATTTGAAGTCTTATAATGGCTTTCCCATCAGTGTAAGATTGAAGCTCCTCTGTCTCATGTGCCAAATATTGTGTCTTTCCATGGCAGAAAAGCTAGAGATGAGAGAGAAGTTGCAGGGGAGCATCTTACCATACATGCAAGTCTCTACTGGCACAGAACTCACAGGAACAGAAATTAAGCTCAGGTCTCTTCTGCTTCAGTTTTCTGAGCACTAAGCACCGAGAGTCTGGGAGCTGTCAGCAGCAGCAAAGCATAAGAGGGAGGGGGAGAAAAAATTAAAACATACTGGATTTAAAAGCCCTTTCACTTAACTAATGGGAAATGCCATTAATACCAGGTCAAGATCATAATTTCCATGAATGTTCTATGATCACAGAGACTATGCACTCAGTTTTTAGCTCTGTGTCAAGATCAAGCCTCCTTGACACCATGAATGTCTGTATCCTATTCAGTGGCAATTTTTTGACAAGTCTTAGAAATTTGCACTTTTTTGTAAATCCCTCTTGTGAACTTGAAAATTACACAGGACTTCTAAGGCTTGCAGATCTATTCACTGTATAGGCTTAATTTGGTTAGCATTAATGAGACTGTAAGCCACAAGGAGAATGTGCTCCCATTGTATTGTCTATTCTTCCATCTAGAAATGGACAGAAATGTGCAGTTAGAGATTTAGCTTCATCTGTGAGTTCTTAGGTAGTAGAAGAAAGGCTGTGCAGAGGAAGGGATTTCCTGTGCTTTTTACAGAGTACTGTGCATTAATGTTGATTGAATTCAGTAATCATTATGCACAAATTAATAAAAAACGGCTGGTTTGGCCCTGTTTAAAAGGAATGAATTGAACTAGATGGATTAATGAGTATTAGAATTTTTTGCTAAATGGACAAAGTAATGGTCAAAAGTGTTGTTAATGGTAGAGCTGCAGAAGGAGAAGAACTGGTATACAGCATGTTTTTGAAGGGAACATGCAGGGTGCATGAGGCCACTCATGTGACCAGTGCACCATGTCTGATATCAGTGGTCAGTGATAGCAAAGAAATTGTTATCACTGTGAAAGTCAGTGGAACTGAGCAACTTGAACCAGCTGAGGATCTGACCCCTGATTTCATTGAGAAATAATATTAATATCACCTCCTCTGATGTTGATTAACCTTGAAGTTAAAGAAAATGTAATGTCCTTGTTAAAAGGCAAAGTTGCTACTCTGAGGTTTCATAGCTCAGCTCGACCAGATGATTTAGGTCACTGGACCACATTTCCGTCCAATGTATGCATTGCAACATCTGATGAATGCCTCAGAAATGATGAAGTGTTTTTGGAAACTCTAGAGATTTTCCACTGTAAGGTACAGTTACACTAAGAAAGGTTTGTCTTTAAATTAACAGTTTCTCATGAGTCTCTGACCCAGTCGTAACCAGGTGAAAGAAAAGTTAAAGTTGGTTTTAGTCCAAAACCAAATTGGACTTCATTATTAGTTGATATAAATGACAATAAGAAGAAATTAGATGTTCTGTATCAATGGTGCTTTTGATATATGCATAGTGGTCTGTAATTCTTTGCCGTGTTGCATTGATGAAGGAGATGATTTAATTTCATTCTTTTGAAATAATTGTTCATGCAATTGTACAGATGTCCCTGCCATCCTCACCTTCTAACCATAGTAATTTAGTTCCTGAAACAAGCCACACTTTAAAGGAGAATGTCCCAGACATTGTTTATGGTTTATATGTGGTCACTCCTCCCTGTCCCAGAAGAGACATTGTTTTAAATATTCAAAAAATTTGAGCCAAAGTTTATCTTATGAGGAGATAACTCAAATATCTTTCATTGAAGAGTAAGTTAGAGTAGAGAAATGTGTTTTACTCATTCTCACTCCAAGACTTTGGTCAGTATAGCTATCCTGATAAATCTGGATACTGGTTACTGATCTTATTTTGTGAGGAAAATGTATGTGTACATATGAAAGCAAAATGCATCAGTTGTGACTTTAGTAAAAAGAGCATTATGATTTTTTTAAAGGTAGATAGGTGGCTAAATGCCATTATGAACACAGTGGGGTTAACTCATTCTTAAATAAGGGCCTGACATGTTGGTTGTGAATGGGAAAAGGAGGTTTGTGTCAAGGAGGTGTCATTATATGAGTCCCACCCCTGGCTTTCATTTTTCAGTCCTTGTCAAGTACAGGTGTGCTTTTGTCAGCAATTACTTCTTCCTGGATTGTGAATGTCCTTGTACTTGCAAGTAAAAGTTAGCTTTTCTTTTAGAGAAGCTCTAGAAAATGTAAAGCCTTTGTTAAACAGCAGTTTGTGTACAGAGAGAGTACTTGGGACAGCTCAGTGTCTGAAGAAATAGCTGGTATAGATATTAGTGGTACCATTGACAGCGCTGGTTAAAACTTCTAATCTTGGCAGAATGTAAGTCTAAAAGTGCTCTGCAAGCTCCCAAAATTCTGCTAAATGTTATGCTGAAAGAGTAAAGAACAACAATTTGGCTACTGGGCTGTCATTTCAGCACCCTGAATACCTGCTAATGGATTGGTAATGACTATAATGATATAATGCATGATGCTAGCACCTGCTATGGCCAAACACCTCCCACCCCCCTCCCATCAGGGGATGATGAATTGCCCATCACCAAAAAGTACATCCCTTATTTGGCATTCATCTTTGGGGAGTCGCAGCAGAGTCTATTTTCCATGCTTTTCCACATATTCCCAGCTAGCTTTTCTCTTTTACTGTGCTCCCTGTGTTCTTACATAGTTTTTATCACTGCAGTAGTCCATGTCTGTTACAACAATGCAAGCTGGAGTCTGCCATTAACCCAGACCACCTTCTCCAGAGCAGAACCAGAATGTCTGTGTGGCCTTCTATGGATCTGTTTTCACCACACAGAGGTTGTTGTTACTGATTTGTAAAATGTAGCTTTACCTTTGTTCCACAGTTTTCTGAGTACACATTATCTCTGGAATCATTTCAGAGTCTAAAGAATTTCCCCTCAGGTGTTGAAATGGTTATGTGCTTAAGTTGTGGGGCATAGTTTCTCCTCCCTGCTTGGCTCGTCACAATTCCTCACCCCTAAGAGGGGGCTGGAATTTGAGTTGAGAGTGCAGGTGCTCTTGCTACTCGTCTGCCTGCAAGCATGTCTGGGAGGGAGTCACAAGCTGATGCAGGGGTTATCAGAAGGGAACTGTATCATGTTCCTCACCCTCGGGCTGGTAACAGAGTATATAAGGGCCCTGAGTTTTAGGGAGGGAAGAGAGGCTTGTAGTGAGGAAAAAAAGGCAAATAGCTAAGAGGCTACTTGATAGTAGAACAGGGACTTATAATTTCACTTGTGAAAACAATTTCCCCTCTTCGGCCTCAATTTATTTGGCTGCTATGATTGTCTGATAAGTCAAGTAGTCATTGGCCTGATCAGATGGTTTAACATCAAACCAGATGCTCAACTGATAATGTAATAGATTCTAAAGTCATGCTGCTCTTGGAGAGCATAGCAAACAGCCTTTGAGGCTAAAAAATATACTTAAACTAACTCGTAATGGGGAAACAGACAGCTGATGAGGGTCTTTCCTCTCTAGCCCTCTAAACTTGATGTTTCCAGGAAATAATCCTGTGCTCTCTGATTCTGCCCACGGTTTTGATCCACTTACAAGTTTAATCTACCCTCTCTGAACTAAAATGCTCCATTATCTGTTAGAAAATAATTAGAGGCTGCAAGCACAAGTCAGCATACACAGAGTTCCTTGGGAGTCCCTGAGCTCATTGAGATGAAGACAGTTTGAGTGATGGTGGTCAGCTGATATTGGGCCAGGAGCTAATAATAGAAGGCAGCGCTGCTTAGCTAGGTGAGAAAGTTAACTTGGGAAAAATTAAACTGAAGGGTTTGGGATTTATGGTTGGAAATAAATTTCCCATTCTCATTTGTTTCCCGGTTAGAGAGCTTCAGAGGCAGTTGGTTTCTTTTATGGTTTTATAATTAAGATCTAGGGGCTTCCTGACTTGGCCTGGACTCACTGCAGTTCCCTGCTGTCTGTAGGAACAGTGTTCATTGTGCGGGAGAGCATTTGTCACACCAAGTGCAAAGGTAATAAGTGACAATGACCTCCACCAGGCATGCAGCAAACAAATTAAAGCTGCATATAGGGGGCTGATACCCACATCTTTTATTTATGTCTGGCCTAATGAATTAAATTAATAAAGCAGCTAGATGTCTCATGCTGCAGAAAGAAATAGCTTTTTCTAAATTGTAAGCCTGTCTTATAATATGGACACATCCTCAAGACATATTGAACTTATCTTTTAGTTCAAAGGTTTCAGGAGGGGAAAAATCACGTATCTGACTGGCACAAGAGAACTTTATCTCCTGTTCAACTGAAAACCCTCAGAGATATGGATAGGTCTAGATTCTTTCTTTGTTTCTTCAGGTATGTCTAGATGCCTTTCTGAAAAGTACACTGGAGATACAGCTAGCTACTCAGGTGGGGGAAGGTGAGAGAAGACTTACCTTTTCTTGGTTTCTGCCATTGGCATTAGACACAGGAAGGTTTTAAGCTGAAGCTTTTGGATTCTTTTCGTGGCCCACAGTGGCATTCTTGGAGCCCTTGAGGCTACGGACGCTCTCTGTGATGTACAGTTTCTCAGCTGGCACAGATGCATCTGAACTCAGTCTCCTCGTAAGATCCTTGCCATATGTGACTATGTAGGTGACTGGAGAAATGTTTTTGTCTGCTCCTTAATTATTTTTAATTCCTTGTATACATCTCATGCTACTGCCCGGCCAAATGTTTGACACAGTCTTCAACAGACCATGTAGATGCTTCTGAAAATCTGAAAAGACATTGCTGCTAACAGTAGCTGGATCCAGGCACCCCAGAGTGACTGCCTGGCTGCTTGGGAAATACAACTGAGTCAATCTTGAACCTCAGTTTAAAGGGCAGGTTTAGGATTAAAAAAATCCTTTATGGCAGCAGTGAGACATTTTTCCTTATCCTCTTCTGCTGCCATTTATGTAAACATCCTCCTTTCCAACTGACTTAAGGAGTCTCTGTAAGAATAGCTGATAATGAGTGGCAATGTTGCTGCACTGCCTGGCACTGTGCTCTAGCTGTGATTCAAACAGGTTTTGCCTCCATCATGTCAAGTTTCTGGAGGTAGGGGGCAAGGGGTGACCTAACTCCTCTGATTGTAGACTCCCTTTTGTGCAATCTCCCTGCTCCCTCCCACTCGTGCACACTGTGAGTGTAAGTATAGCCACTTAGGAGGAGGAACTGTTTGCCCGTCAGTTCCAGGCACAGAAGCTCACTGTGATTGCAATTACAGTTTCCAACTTGTCCAGAGATGGCAGAAATCAAGCTGTCCTTGAAAATGTTGCATACCATGCACAGGCCCCGAGAGTGATCAGCCTCTGCAGAAGCTGGAAGTCTGATCACTACTGAAGGTTAACTGCTTTTAGTCATCTGAAGATTAACTGTTTCAAGGCTGCATTTCTCTTATTTCCATAATAAGTGACAATTTTCTCTTTAAATGTTTACTTCAGTAATTTCCCTTTCCATAGTATGCAAGGGTAAGACATATGTGTTTGTGCAAGGGGGTTAATGTTCCATATGCAAGAGCATGTGGCTGTATGGAAGAAGTATATATGCACAAAGGCTGAAATATAATCACAGACAGACAAGCCAGGCTGTTTGGAAACAATTCTGCTGGCATAACACTCTAACTGGAAAATACAGTGAGGGAAAAGAGAGTTTGCCTGCTACTGGTGATGGGGAAAATCTTAGCCCTATTGAAGTCCATGGGAGCTGTGAACTTGCCAGTGAATTCAGCAGGCCAGGACTTCAACTCTGGAGTCATCCTTCTGAGAAGTCTGCCACAGGTTTAAGGAGGAATCTCATGTTTAGTGAGTGACTGAAATTATGAGTTATTCCTAAATGAGTTAGGAAGTATATTCAGATGATTTTTGTTATGGCAATTACAGAACTCCTTATTTCAAGTTTGTATTGCTTTATGACTTGGAAAGTCTGCATAAAGTCTGGGAGTGGGAAGCAGATGAGGTGGAAGTGGGAAGAAGATGAGGTGGGAGTGTTCGTTTTTTCACTGGGAAATATAGCTCTGGATTAATTGAAACTACAAAAATGTAATCAGATTCAAGAATTAGTTTTGGCTGTGAAGTGTGTGTGTATGAAAGAAACATTTTGAACTGATCTTTCGTATTATACCTTTTTTAGAAAAAGATATAAGGTGCCCCATTAACAGAGTTTATAGTTGTTTTTGAAGGTTTATCTGCAATGAAGCACCAAGGGACAAGTATTCCAAAGCAATTAGAATGTTGCTTTGTAGTGTACATTTAGGGTTGGTTACTGAAACATGGAGTGAGTTATTTGCCTGACTGTATATGTTATTGTTATGAAGGTCAGGATCCCATAGTTGCCATTGTTTTGGGGGGACGCAGTAGGAGAGAAGTGTTTAGAAACTGAACAGGCAAAGAAAGGATGGGAATATTCAAAAAAGAAGAGACAGAGAAGTGGTGCTCTGAGTATCATACATGGTACACCACAGTTTAATTAGGAGACTTAATCAGAAACTCATGGGATTTGTATTACCTTGATGAGTTTTCTGTTGCATACAGTCCATGGAGGGCTCATTCCTGGCAACGCACTGTATGTTGTCACCCTTCACTATGTGTTACATCTGGACCTGGGCCAGAATGCTCTTGTCCAGCTTCATATTTTCCCAGGGCTTATGTACTTGTATCTGGATGTGAGCTTTTAAGAAAGTCATCTTAGGCACTTCAGTAAAAATTTCTTCTGGATACATGTGAGCTTTTAAGAAAGTCATCTTAGACACTTCAGTAAAAATTTCTACTGTATATTGTCAAGCTGTGAATTTTGGGGATCACGTCCCAAGATGATGGTGCCTGCAGCTGTGATGGTGCCTGCAGGTGGAAGTCTTTTCATCTGGACAACCAGTGGCTGGTATGATTTAAGGCAGAGGGGAAGATGTTACTTGTGTAGGCATCGATCTTGCTGGAGTGGAAGGCTATAGCTAATAGACTTGCCATTACAAACATGAGAAACAGCCTTCCTTAAACATCAGCAAAGTGACAGGGAATGCTGAAATGCCTCACACAGTTTTGCTGACATTCAGATGCAAAGTGCAGAAATAAAACTGACAAAACTTGGTAAAATGGAAGATAAGATTCTTGAATAATACTTGATGTGTTATGAGAAGAAGCTGACACAGGTATCCAGTTTTAAAGTAGAGTTTGGCACTGATAACTGAGTGACTAGTGCTGACTTACCACTAAAAGAAACTGAAAACCTCTGTTTGAGAAATATCCTATTGCTTTGCATTCTTTCTTTGTGCCTCCAGCTCACATTAACAGTACAAAATAGGCACATGTTAATGTTTAAGTTCCTAAAGGGCAACGTGTATGCCAGAATGTTGCCACACTGATAAAAAAAAAAGCAGGGTTTTATGGGACCTCTGTTAATAAAAGAGAGGTACTGTTTCCACAGGCTTAACTGTCATTCATCCCAAACAAGGCATCACTGGTTTGAGGTTAACGGTGAATCTAATGAGGTTTGAGGCAGAGACTGAAGAAGAAATGACTTGATATTTGTCAGAGGAGCTGGCTGTAAAACTGCATGAATACGCTGGCTAATCATTTCTGAAGCACACTTGTCTGTGATTTAGCTCAGTGCCAGATGGGCAGGCTATTACATATCAGATTTTTCATGAAGGCAGGCCAGTGGGGCTGTGTGAGCTCCAGCACATGCTGCAACTCACAGATCAGCAACAATGCAGTAAGTGAGCAAGGGCAAAGGGCCCTGGAGGATCAATGCATTGTATTTGTCACACTTGGTTTTATACTGCCAAAGTGCCAAGTCAACTTAAAGTTAAGGGCAAACAAGGTTTCTTGTGTTGTACTGTAGGAAAAAAAAACAAAACCCAAGACCATTTTATACATACAAATACTCATGCGGTGACCATTTTTAATAGAAATGTAAGGGCACAGAAGCACAGGCTTCTGTACAGGAGCTGAATTTGATGTATCACTGTCAGAATATATTTTACTTTCAAGATGCTGTACTTTGGAATACTTATCCATTAGTGCTTTGCAGCAGATAAACCTTCAAATATTAAGTATTTTCCATGTCTAAGCACTGATCCAGACACCTCTGATGCATAAGCAACTGCCACAGCTTTATAAAAATGATTAACATCTGTTTGCATTAATATTCTGCATATTATTTGCAAGTGATAGTCAGCTGTCCCTACTGCTGCTTGTCACATAGTTGTAATGGAAGAAATAAGACAGGGTAATCTGGTCCCTGACTGGCTTGCTGATAATCTTTGTAATATTCTGCCAATACCTTTTAGCCATCAGTGCAATAACTACAGTAAAAAGGTAGAGCTGAGGTCACACTGTGGCTGACAGTGTGCAGAGCAGCAACTGCTGGTTTGAAATGCCCAAACCTTCAATACTGAAACTCTAGTCCCAAAAATAAACAGATTTTGCAGAGCAATACTTGCCATATTAACTTTGGTGTTGTTTCTTGTTGTAACATACAGCATCTCTTGGACCTGTTAAGATCAGAAAACCTTTGTGCTGTGAAAATGTGGTGAGCTTGTGCTTGCCCTGAAATACATTTAGTCAGGACAGATACTCCAGATAAAGCGTGGAGAAATGCATATTACCATAACAATTTATAGATGGGACTCTGGATTGCAACACACATGTCATAACCTCTAAGCAAATTACTTAAATTTAAATTAATTTTTAATTGTGCTCTAGTTTTAAATTACCTTGGCATGTTTACTTGGAAAAGCGAATGCTATATGAGTTGTGTTTTCAGACAAAGCTGTTTCATCTACTTATCCACTGAGAATGCATCTAAAATGTTCTTTTCAAACATCTCCTGTTATCAGTGCTTTCCCCCAGGTCAGGTATTTTTAAAGAAGCTGGATGAGACTTTATGTATAAGGCAAATTGTGTATTAGCAACAGGAGAGAGACAATAGGTGTTCTTACCTCTTGGTTACTTGTTGGGTGATTACAAGTATGTCCCGAAAGTTTCTGCTTTATATAGAATATCAGGCTTTTAATTACAGAGACAAATAACATTGTTCAAAATAGAATTATGTAGGTTTTGATAGACCAGGGCCTCTTTTTTGTCTTCATGCTTTACATGACAAATGCTGCAGAAATGTTTAAGAAAGTACAATTATGGAGATTTTTGAGCTGTGTCGACAAATTGCAGCTGTGTTGCATTTGCTCAATAAAAACATCAAAGGCTTTCATTGAGGGACTTGCATGGGTAAATTCTGTGATATGGAGCAGTGTCGATGCAAAGGTAGGAAACAGCTGAGGTACAGTCAAATAACAGTTTATCTGATGGAAATGTAACACCTCAATAAAGTAGGGGAAGGTGAAACAGTGACTAGCTATGGGTGGTTCCCCAGGCTTGGATTTACTGAGCAGAGGTAATGTCAGTGGATAGGTAGTCCCAAGCTTGAATCTATTTGGAACTGTTCTCTGGTGTGGAGGATGCTTTTTGCTGGCTAGGCAGTGCTCTTTGATGAAGTTCAGTGGGATGATTTGTGTATATCAAAATAGAAAAGCAGAATTTAGCTCTTTGTTTGCTGTAAGCCAAGCAAATTGTTTGGTTTTTTTAAAATGAAGTCTTGTTGGTTTAGGTCAGTGGCTAGAGTCACCTGCTAAGAATGCAAGTCCTCTGAGAAGTTACTTTAGTAATGAAGTTGTTTGGGGGAAAATGGTGCTTGAAATATGGAGATAAAATGAGTTTCCTTGTTGAATTGTTTTCTGATCAAAATACCGAACAAATATTTCTTGGTAAAATATGTTTATTAA